>NW_015117302.1:0-2986 GCF_001443285.1 Poecilia latipinna
ATCAGGGAATGAGACACACCTGGGAACAATAAAGGTGAGGACAGGACAACATGGAGACTCACTAGAGAAATAAACCCACTATAAACAAAAAATAAAAACAAAAAGCACATCAAAAGAAATTGAGTGCAGTTTTATTTGCAAGGTGCTCTGCTTACAGGCAGATTGCAATTGTTACAAAGCTGTTTACAGATAAGTGTTAGCATGATCCCATAAGGGGGAAAATAGTAGATTAAGTCTGAATTAAATGTTTCAAGTGTCATAACATTAAAAAATATAAAACTGTTTAAAACAGCAGAAGTACAATTTACTTTGAGGGATTTTACTTTTTATGGACCCATGTCTTCCCATACCTGTTAGTAGTACTTTGAATGGGCCACATTGCTAAAATACTGACAACTGTGTATCATTGTGTTTCTGAACTCAGAAATATTGCTAATGTGAAAAGAAACTAAAGATTTTGGATTTCTGTAATTGTGAGAATGTTGTCTGAAATTTAAATTGAGTGTTCTTACATGTGGATATATTTTTTCTCAACTACATCATATAAAAAATGTTATATTTGGGCTGATTAGAACCTAATAATTGCAAAAATCAGGATTTAATAATAAAGGAGCTCAGGTATTAGGAGGTTAAGGCTGTTTAGCAGACCTTTAAGCCAAAGATTTCCTGAAATTAACATTAATTCCTTTTGCAGTTAGGAGTGGAACTCTAAGATTGAAGACAGAATACCAGTTGGTGTGGCATGTTGTGTGTGAGGCTATTCCTCATAGAAGACTGGACTGCATTTAAGACTCCTGAGTCCTAGAGTCACCTTTCCCACGTGCTGTTCCTATAGGCGGAACCTGGGAAGGCTGATACGTACCATGCCCCTGGTTTCAAAAACACGCTATCCGTTAACACCGCAAGGTGGAACTAGCATGCCCAGGAAGCAGAAGAGTTCTCCGTTGATTCCCTTTTGGTCTGGTCTGGGTTGAGTGCCGACGGTCTGCTTGGTGGGGCACTGACTCACCTTTACCAAGCTAGCCAACATGAACTGTGTACCAGCAGATCTCCACAATGTTGTTACACCTCCCCATGCCACAGTGCCACCTAGAGGAATGAACAAAAGCAGCCAAAGGAAAGTATCACCACCCAGCCATCCTCCCAAGGAAGGAAGGAGAACCTGGACCAGCTACAGGAAACTGCAGCCTTCCAGGTCTCCAGGCACCTGCTGGGATTCACCACCCCAGTATGAGTAAATAGTCATTCTAGTGCCATCATACACCGCAAGACCTCTAGAATGATCAGTAGTATTATGTGATCCAAAAAGGGTACATAACCACATTAACTTACCCAAAGCTGCCACCATGGGATGTGTCCTCTATGATCAGCAGGCAGCAGTTCAACAAAATGCACCCCATTCTGAGTCATGGTGCCGATTTTCTACATGTTTCCAAGTTCATTCTAAGTCATCCAGTTCAACAGCTGAGCTCATTCTGATCACAACAGTATATGGTTTATTAAGGTTTGCAGCAAAAACAGTTGAACTACAAGCTAGAATTTGAAGCCCCACTATGCAATGCATTCTGGGAAATGCTGAAATGCTGACAGACATTTTAAAGGCCATTTCTGATGTTCAGAATGGCTTTTACACACATTTTTGGCACATAGCAGAAGCTCAGAGATGAGATTTGAATCTGAGCTGTGATTTCTGTCTTAAAAACTGAGTTTGAAGAAAAATCAAATCAAATAAAACATGGTTAAAAGAGTAGGTGCTTAAAACCAAAGTCCAGTCTTCAGAGCAGCAAATCCTTCATCCAACAGAGGATCAGAGATGGCATTTTAAAAGTGAAGTGTGATTTATTTCCAAAAGACAGTTGAAAAACAAATAAAAATCGAATAAAATTTGGCTAAGTTGAAAGTAAGAGGCTACTGAGGTTAGGGTTAAAACCCAGCTCTATAGGACATTCCTACCCAGACAGACTAGGCAGAAAAATTAATAGGAGTCTTGAGCTCGGACCACCGAAAATGGTGGGCACCTGCAGAGGTTTGGAGGGAGCATAGAAAACCAAGTTTGGTCAAAAGAGCATTTATAATTGTGAAGTTGTTTTGAGTGAGCAATTCTTCAAATGAATGGAGGTCAATGGCAGCTCTGTCAAGGGAAGGAGCCACACCGACCAAACTTGGAGGGTATGTGAGGCCCCTTCCACATATTCTCTGTGCCAAGATTGTCCAACCTAAGAGTTTTAGCTTATTTTGTTTGCTCTAATGTGCAAGTGGGTTTCTGCCTATATTCCTAACCCTCCACTAGATGGCAGCATAGGACTGTCATTGAAAATGGAGCTATCCAAAGAAGCACAACCCAGATCAAAACCTAATAAAATGAAACAGACTGAAAAATATTCATAATAAAAAAACATTTATTTTATAAATAATGAGAAATTTTATTATATTACAGCACTGCATGATATTAAGTAAACAAGATATCAATGTATATATATTCAACCATGTTATTGTAATACACTCTAAGACCAATCCAGTGGTGGGAAGTAACGATGTACAAGTACAAGTACAAGTACTTTGTACTTCGTAGCAAAGTACAAGTACTTTGTTACTGTTCTTAAGTAGCATTTTCGTGTATCTGTACTTTACTTAAGTAGATTTAATAATGGGTACTTTCTACTTTTACTCCACTACATTTTACAGTAAGTATCTGTACTTTCTACTTCACTACATTTCTACAAAACTGTCACATTACTCATTACATCCAAGTCGCATTGCGCTTGTTTTTCCATTAAAATGTGAAGTTCAGGGACTGAAGGTGGCGCCATAAAATCCAAGTAATAACGTGACTTGTGTCTGTTGTCACCCATTGCCTCTCTCTTTACTTGCACGTGGAGCTCCAAGAAATATGCAGTGGTTTTCTCTGAGCGGGAGAAGAGAAAATATATAAATTTCTTTACTGAAACTCATGTGTAAGGACAAGGAAAAACTAAATATATATATA
>NW_015117302.1:8265-11566 GCF_001443285.1 Poecilia latipinna
CTGTTCGTGCTTTGCTAGAGCAGTGTGTGTGTGTGTGTGTGTGTGTGTGTGTGCTTTGGAGTTTCTGTGCTGATGATTTTTTTTATTTATTTTTGTCATAGTATCCCCAAGAATTTAAAACTACTTTCACCCCTGGTCTTTATTATTAGACTTATTGTTGAGATGTGTGTGATAGGTGTGTCAGACATTTATAGTAATACGAAATAAATAGCGTCCCGTATTGGTTCAATATGGGCAGAGACAACAACAGCCACCAGTCATTTTAAGCTCGCTTAAACTAACCTGAATATTCCAACCCTCTTTCAACCACTTTGAAAAGCTTTTCTTGGTCTCTCCAACATCTTTATCCTTCCCCCTCTTCCATTTTCTGTTTTGTGGTCCTGAGTATTTTCTGCCGCCCCATGTTTATGTTCCTGTTGTCGAGTGCACTACTACAATTCAAATTTAACCCTTGTGTTTACAAATGGGGTCCAACCAACCCCACACACGTAAAACTTGTATCATTTGCCACAGTCCTCCATGTTTGCCTCTGACCTCGCATGCACAAAGGCTAAAAGAAAAAAAAATGCGCCTCAGCGTGTTCTCGAAGGGATGCCCAAGCTACCTGTATGGCAGGGGAGAGTGGCTGGCAGGAGGGGAGGGGCGCCTAATCAGCGCTGTTCCTCTGTTATTGATCATTTCGTACACAAACAGCTGTTAAATTCTGACTAGAAAAAAAATTCCCCACATTGATTTTGCTCCCCCTCTAGTGCAGCGCCCCTATGCGTTGCATACACTGGATACCCACTTTTTGCGCCACTGCCACATAAAAAAAATGCATGCAATTGAAAGTCCAGTGTTGTGGTCAATGTGCTATTACGTTTCTCACATATTTCAGCTAAGTATACTTAGCTAAGGATAGTTAGATGAAGCTGATTTTTTGTTAAAACGGCCTGCCGTACCAAGGCTGATATGGAGCCAATAAAAAAAGAAAACCTTTTTCATATGCGATGAGCATATGAAAAGGTTAGGGTTAGGGTTAGGCATATGTTAACTATTCTTAACATATGCACTTTTATTAGTTTTTTTTTCTGGTTCAGGCTTGCAAGAATTTCCAAGTGGCAGTTACACAGAACTATGTACTACACTTGTGTTTTGGCAGTGAGGTCAAAGCCCAATGTTAACCAGTTTAAAATGTTTTCAATGTTCTCATTCAATACATGAAAGAAAAGCAAGTTGGAATTATTTCTATAATTGGCTTTTCAGATTTTTTATGGATTTTTTCCCTCAGAAATGTGTATGTTCACAACATCAGAGCATCAGTTACACATCAATGGCAAGAAAAAACCTCATCCTAATATGACAGGCTACATTGCACCATTTATAAGGCCGTATATATGTATGTTCTCAGGAAGATGTATAACTCCATGGCTTCATCTGTTGTGGATGGTCCAAGTAAAAAGTTCTCAGACATTAAATGCTAACACAAGCTGAATACTGTTTCATCACAAGGATAAGGTTCTCTTTGTTGGCATTCCTCTTTACAAGCCTCTACTGCCTCCTGGGAGACTTCCACCAGGTGTTCTTGTTTACTAAACAGACGTGGCATGGTGTACATAAGAATTGAACGTCCACTTGGAGCCACTCCATTTCTGCTGTGTCGGATGATGAAAGTACTTGATGGAAAGTTCTGATGTTACTCAATGAACTGATTAAAAAAATACAATTTATCAAAGAAGGATTTTTCTCAGTACCTACAGGGTATTAAGAGAAACACTGCACTGTTGGTCTGTCTGGATATATCTTGAAAAAGTCACCGACTTCTATTAACATATTTTATAATACTCTTAAATATCACAATACGAGTCCAACATTTTATTTGAAGGATCTGTGGGCAGGTATCATCATCTGTAACATAACAGATGACTAGACTAATGCCTGGAGAAATCTACACTCTTAACCGTTTGCAATAGAGTGAAAGCCACTCAACTCGTGTTTCTTTACAGAGCGCACATTTTGCCTCATCAAAAGCAAAAATTCTAGCCTACCTTGTCTTCAGTGTTTAAAAAAATTTTTGCTTTGTATTTTGGAGACATGTCAGTAGTTCATATAATAAAAGAACAATGTTAATTTTGCTCAAACATGTCTAACCATATAAGAAGTAAAATCAGAGAAAATGATCATTTTAAGTGGTCTCTTAAAATTTTTCCAGAGCTTCGAAGTGTGCGCTATTTGGACCGGGTCATACTTCTCCAAATTCTGCCTGGAAATGTGTAATTAAACAAATGCATTGGTGATAATAAGACAGACAGCAATGGGCATGCTCCAATTGTCTTCTTTATTCATTTGTGTGATACAGTTCCCCCAGAGGTAAGGCACAGCACTGCCTCACCCCGCCTTCTTTTATGTATTTCAACAGGCAATGCTTAAATTAAGCAATTTTGACCATAAAAATGTTGAAATTACCAATAAGAAAAACAATTTATAGAAAATTCAGGTAGATTAATTGATTTTCTTTCATCATTGCTTCTTATTACTCCTACTCATTACTACTTTTTACTCATGGCCTTATTTTTATTTCACCTGCCTCCCCTGACCGCACAACACTGGAAACAACCATGAAAATGCATATTATCCCTGTAGCTAAGAACTCTGACAGACAATAGGTATTTACTCTGCCAATAAGTGAATAAGTAAACTCATAACACTGTTGATGAGTACACTAAAACAGGAAGAGGATACTGAGATTGGCTTTAAGATACACACTAAACAGTCTCTAAAGTGACAAGACAAATAAGTTTTCCCAATAGAATATATTAACATTACACCCTTATTCTTACAAGAACTATTCTTAACATATGCACTTTTATTAGTTTTTTTCTGGTTTTGGGAACTGAATTGCTGACTGGTATAAACAAAAGGAAAAAGGAGAAAATCCCAATCTTCTGTGCTGGCTTCAGGTAACAGGCTGCTTTGGTTATTTTTTTATTCCTGTTAGCTCCCCTCAGAATGACAGAAGAGTCATAAAGGTCTAATGATGAGGTGGGTGGAGGTATTGGCTTAGTTAGCCCCTGGACTCTAGGGATCTGGAGAAAGGGAGACACAAATGGAAGAAAAAAAATCAGTTGTACACTTTTTTTTTAAGCACAAGCCTTTCACCACCAGCAGCTGGTGAGAGCTGTGCTGTTGTGCTGTGTCTAGCAGTAGTGCATGTAGCTGTATGGCTGTACATACTTAAGGTACTCACCTTAAGATTTTCTTTCAGTAAAAAGAAAAAAAATATAGTTGATGTTTTAATTTCCCCTTTTATATTAAAATTGTG
>NW_015117302.1:15427-16467 GCF_001443285.1 Poecilia latipinna
GATGTTTCCCTATCAAATGTAATGTTTTATTTAATCCGGTATGTCCAATCCTCAATCTTGTCATTACTACTTGTTCTTTTCGGTTTTCTCCAATTATTTCCATATTTCCTACTTTCTTTTGTATATTAAATAAATTACAACCTTTAGTTCCTTCCTCCCATAATTGTTGGCATTCAGATTTAATTTTTCTCTTAATTGATTTTATTTCAGATTTACAATACGCTATTTCCATAATTCCATTTTGTTTTAAAGACTCTTTATCTAAATGATCTGCCATGTCATTCCCTTCTATGTCTTTATGAGCAGGTACCCACATAAACCTAATCTTTATTTGAATTTGTGTAATTCTAAATATTACTTCATAAATTTCATATACCAATTACATACGACTTTCAAATTAGATATTTGAAATGGACATTAATGATGATAATGAATCTGAACATATAAGAACATTTTCAATTCTATTTTGTTCTATCCACTGTAAGGCCATCAGGATTGCTAACATTTCCACTGTATAAACAGATAAATAATCAGATGTTCTTTGCTTCTTAAATATACCTAGTTCAGGAATAACATAAGCAAATCCTGTTTTATTTGAAACTAAAAGTCATGCATCAGGTTTTGGTGAGGTGAGATGAGACAGGCAGGCCCAGGATGAAGGTGAAAATGATGAATTTAATGATAAATAGTCCACAGGGAAACAGACTTTAGATGATGGTGATACACGACGAAGATCCGACACAGACAAAGACAACAGGTGGGGTTAAATACACAGGTAAGGTAATCAGGGAACTGGATACAGCTGGGAGCAATCAACAGGGAAGACAGATTCACAGGGGAAACTGGACTAACACAGAAAAACCTAAAAAATAACTACACAGAAAACACAGATCATAACACTAAATATTTTGAGCCATCTGTATATATAACTGTAAAGGATTTATACATATTCTTAATTCTGTTATTTACAAAAATTTCCCAGTTATTATCTTTACTAACTGGCATTTCTTTATAAACTTCTAGATCTACATTCACATATG
>NW_015117302.1:17173-20042 GCF_001443285.1 Poecilia latipinna
TTTAGCATAATATAGCATATCTGATCTTTCCCTGGTGCTGTTAGTCCTGATCTCAGTATTGCTTTCTTCATTTCCTGCATAGAAAAATAAACATCCATTACATTACCTGGATTTGTTCTGTCTTCTAAAATACCATTATTTGCTCTCCTTGTCTGTTCCCTCCTAAATTTCCCTTGTTCTGTCAAATTATCTGAACTATGAATTTTCGCAAAAGTTCTTGCCATTACTTCTACTTTCTCTTCATTTGTTACTGCTATTCCTTCTTCATGTTTTAGGATTGGGTATGTCCTCTCCTGTCTATTTCCTTTCATTTTCTTAATCATTCCCCATACATTATTTATAGGAGTTGTTCTGCCAATTGAATCACAAAAAACTCTCCATTTTGTCCTCTTTGCCTTCTTAATAATTTTCTTTGCTTCCGCTTGACATTTTTTAAATTCAATTAAGTTTTTAAAATTGTGTGTTTTCTTCAATATTCTAAAAGCTCTATTTCTTCTCCTTATTGCTGCACTGCACTCTTTTGTCCACCAAGGCACCTCTTTCTTTTTGCTCTTACCTTTACTTATAGGAATTGTTATTTTTGCTGCTTTCAATATAACTTCCCTAATCTTTTCCTCTATACTTTCTATATCTAGATTTAAATTGACTTCCTCCATATTTTTCTCACATATATATTTAAATATATTCCATTTTGCCTTACTAAATATCCACCTTTCCTGCCTTTCTACCATCCCTTTCTCTTTAGAGGTAAGGATTTTACAAAAAATTGGAAAATGATCACTACCTATTGTTGTTTCTTGTTCTATTTTCCACTCACATAATCCCGCTAAATCTCTGGACACCAAAGTTAAATCAATGTCTGAGTAATTTCCTGTATGCACATCTATTCTTGTTCCTATTCCATCATTCACGCATACTAATTGATTATCTTCCAACAGCTGTTCTATTATATCTCCATGTGTATCTGTTCTCTGCCCTCCCCATAAACTGTTATGATCTGCACATCAAATAATTGTTTTTATTTTGTCCCTGAATTTCTTTTAATTTATGCAAGTCTAATCTTCTACATGGATTGTAATAATTCATTATAGTAAATGGCTCTGCCTTTATCCAAATTTCCACAATTACAAACTCATCTTCTCTTCCTTTTTTAATCACTCTAAACGACAACCCTTCCCTAATAAATATGGCACATCCCCCACCATTACCTTCAGCCCTATCAAATCTAACAGCAGAATATTTTAGTATTTTAAATTCTAATTGGGATTTTAGCCAAGTTTCTTGTATACAGATAATCTCTGGAGCTTCTTCTAATTTATTAATAAAATGCTTCAATTCTTGTCCATTTGAAATTAAACTTCTTGCATTCCATTGAAGAAGCAAGACCATATTGTTGTTATCCTATCCAAGCTGTCTCCTGACTGGCCTGAGCGCTGAGGTCATCCCTCACTTCCTCCCATGTCATTTCATTGATGTTAAAATGGTTTGCTGCTGCTTTCACAATCACTTGAATTCTCTCTGTTTTTGACTTAATTTCCATTGTTGCATTTATGACTCCTGCAATAAATGTCACTAATTTTCTTAGATCCACATACATTTTATTTTCTTTTGTTTGGTTTAATTCTGTATTCATCCTGTTTTCCACCCCAACCTCAGTTCTTTGCTTTACCACTTTAACAGCCTCTGCATAAGATATTTTGTTTCTTACTCTAACTTGTTGGACCTGCACTTCCCTCTTCATTATTTCACAGCCCCTATATGCCACACTATGGTTGCCACCACAATTACAGCATTTTGGCTGCCTGCTCTTGTTGCATTCTTCATACTCATGGTCTTCCCCACATCGTGCACATTTTCTCTTTCCTTTACATGTCTGAGTTGTATGGCCAAATCTTTGACATTTAAAACATCTAATTGGTCTTGGGATATACTCTCTTACATTGTAGGACACATATCCTAAATAAACTCTTTCTGGGAGGTTTTCTTCATCAAACTCTATCAGGATACTTTCACTGTTGGTTTTTTCTCCATTTTTAAAGGTCTGAAGCCTTCTTACATTTTTAATTTTTCCTCCTCTGAGATTTGATTTTATTTCCTCATCTGAAACCTCAATTGGAATCCCCCAAATCACTCCCTTCTTCCATTTACCTCCATCTTGTACCAGACTCACACTTGTCACTTTATATTTTCCTATTTCTTTCATCCTACATGCTCTGTCTTTTTGTTCTTCTGTATTACAACTTATCATCAAGTTTCCATCTCTTAGTATTTTTGCATTAGTGATGTCTCCCACTTGGTTCTTCAGAATCATCGATAATTTAACTGGACTGATAGTTTGCAACGCCTTCTCCTCGTTAACTCTAACAATCACTTTGAACTCTCTTACTTCCCTCTCCATTTCTTCTTCAGATTCATCCCAGCTTTTCACTACTCTTCCCTTCTTTTCTACACCTGCCATTGCTGAAGAATGTCCTCTTTTTGGACTCATCCTTTCACTACTCAATGCCTCGGGACTCCCGTCACTTTCACTATCTATACTATTACCCCACTCTGATCCATTCACAGCACAGCTGAGTCTCCCCGCCGTAGTCTTCGTCCAAAGTTCTTTCACTAGTCCTCGGGATTTCCCAATAGAGTCTTGAGCATTTCCCCGACGCCGACTTCCAGAAGTCCGAGGTATTCTTAACTCTTCATCTTCTCCTTTTTTAGTTCTTGATTTCAACTTTTTAACCATCAATCGCTCAGCGTCCAGAGCCGATTTCAAACTCCTCCAGGAACTGAACCTCCTACCCAGCCACACCAGTCTCTCCAGAGAGAGCACACAGGAGGCAGTAGCTTTTATAGTAGAGTGCCCCATTGTTGACTCATG
>NW_015117303.1:0-2795 GCF_001443285.1 Poecilia latipinna
TATTTTTTGTGTGATTATCACATTATGATGTACATTTTTTAATGTTTGTGATGGTAAACCATACATGGATTTGATTTTTTCTAAAATAGCCAAATAAGTTTGGTAAACCAAGAGATGGTTAATATCTAAATGGATTGGAAAATTTGGGACTTGAGGTAAAAAAAATGACCATAACCACACTGACATTAGATGCAAAGTAAATAAATTGAATATAAAACTGGAAAACTGCACTGTGTAATAATGCTGCACATATCAAAAGGCAAACTAAAAATATATTCATTTATATTTATTTTCTTTACATGCTGTCAATACACAGTCAGTTCATAAAATGTCACAGAACTTTTTCATTGTAGTCCAGTCATATAAAGATTTCATTTGATTCAGAGTATCAAGCAGTAGAGTATTCTGAATTTTTCAAAGTACAAACCCAGCAGATTGCATTGAATTAATGATATTTACCATTCCATTCACTCCTTCTCAATGAGCACATAAAAGTGAAAAAACATTTGCTGTGTGTCATTGATTTTTTTGCAATCCTCATACCGAGCAACAGTGGAGAGGAAAAACTCCCTTTAACAGGAAGAAACCTCTGACAGATCCAGGCTCGATACAAGCAGCCATCTGCCACGACTGACTGGGCACAAAAAACAGCTTTCTGTGCAACAAAAAACTGATCAATGTGGAATTATTTTTGATTATGAAAATGATCAAAAATGATTTATGCTTTATAGTTTAGTAAAAAAAAAACTCACTGAAGCATAACAAAGTAGTAGGAATACTACTAATTAGTATTCCTACTAGAAATTGGAGGTGTACAAGTTACACAGATACAGAAAAAACTTACAAGAACATGGTTAATTATATTTAAAAATATTGTCATTCTTAACTTTAAAGAATGGAATGTGAATTTCAATTAAGAAAATGTCAAGATTACAAAGCCCCTAATGAAAAATTGTGACCAAACCCCCCAGCCCAAGAAACAAAACAAAAAAATTCAGTTTAAAATTTAGTATCTGAGTATCAAAACCCTCTTTCTAATTTTGCTAATGATTAAAATTGACAATGCTTTTCTATGATCATTCATTTCTTTTCCCTGATGTCTATATTAACCTGCTCAAATAGCATAAGTGTGGCAATCTTTTGCCATACCAGTTTACCAGCTGATACCCCACATGGATACAGGATTCACAGTTGTGTAACATGTGACTTTTTAAAACTAGTACAATAGCATAATTCACAATTTATTTTTTGTTTCTCATAAAGATTTAAAAAGTTTTTTTAAATCCCTTTTTATGATCACCGTGATCACTAATATCAACAGGTGACCAAGCATTACACATTGCATAAAGTCAGGAGTCACAAGTTGTCTTTTCCCACTTTTAGTATGATTAAAATAATCCTGTTAATCTAAAACACTTGAGATTCGATATCTTACATATTTAAACTTTCACTAGCTTTAATTATTTAATTAATTATTCAATTATTAAATTTAATAATTTAATAAATTATATAATTATATACATTATAATTATTCATAAATAATTATAATTATTTATAATTATATAAATAATATAATAAATTATTAAATTTATAATAAATTATTAAATTATTACTGTAATTAATTATTTAATTATTTATTTATAATTAATAATTATCATAATTATCGTCTAATTATGACCTGTCAAATGGCAGAGGGGCTTAAAAATAAACTAAATATGCAGTTTGGTTATTTTTTTAAATTATATATACACACACACACACACACACACTAGTTAAAAGTTACCCTCTGGGCCCTGACGTCAACAGTTCCTTGATTTGAACCCAATTAAGCTGAGCAGTGCTGAGGCATCTTCTGCTGGTTGACCATAGTAGGATGATGAGCCACTTGCTCATTGCATTGACAAGGTGAGTACATAAATGTATTGCTCTTTATATGTGGTAGATAGCTACAAATATTATAATCTAAAATATTTTTTTTTCTGTGTTTCTTTCAATACCAATTACTTTTATTCTCCAATTAGCCATTTTTGGACATGTATTAGGACAAATGTTTTAGCACACTAACCTCTTAAAGATCTAAAATGGAACTTAACTTTTTTCCTGTATATAAAATAATTACACATGTTCCTAAGACATGTATGAGTATTAACTCCTACATGTTCATATGTTCCCCGGCTCCACAATTGGAAAAATACTGCCTCCTTTTCCCCATACGGGGCTCACCTAGGCATGCTGGCAGGGATATTAATCAGAACTGGGCATAGAATCTGGCTCGTGACTGTAACGTTCTAGACGTTATTTGTCAGGCTGTGAAGACGCTCGCGAGCGCTGTATCTATAAATACATGCGATCGAAGTAGCCGTTAGTCATTCTTTGTGGAGTCGGTGGAGAAGTAAGTTTGATCATAATTCTTAATTTCCAGCTTAATTTCTATGTGTTTCGAGCTTCATGTAAATGTAACAATAAAAAATGAATAACTATTCAACGAAGGTAGAATGTTACAATGTATTTATTTTTGTTTCATGATGTTTCAAAGAAGTGTTAAACTCAGTTATTGGATTTTTTTTCTCCTGACAAATTTGTACTTTTTCCCATTCGAAATTCTGGAAATTTTTCCGTTTAAAAACTTAGATATTACAGTATTTTTCTAATTGTGGAGCCGAGAACGGCCCACCTGAGGTCCGCGTTGGGCGCAACTAGCTGCTGGGCTAAAGCCCACCCGGGTGAGATTTAACGGGCGCTTTTAAATTGGTGGTGCCCGATATAATAATAATAATAATAATAATAATAATAAT
>NW_015117303.1:6457-12958 GCF_001443285.1 Poecilia latipinna
GCCGTTAGTCATTCTTTGTGGAGTCGGTGGAGAAGTAAGTTTGATCATAATTCTTAATTTCCAGCTTAATTTCCATGTGTTTCGAGCTTCATGTAAATGTAACAATAAAAAATGAATAACTATTTCACTGAAGTAGAATGTTACAATGTATTTATTTTTGTTTCATGATGTTTCAAAGAAATGTTAGTTAATGGATTTTTTTTTTTCTCCTGACAAATTTGTACTTTTTTCCCTTGGAAATTCTGGAAATTTTTCCGTTTAAAGACTTGGATATTGCAGTATTTTTCTAATTGTGGAGCCGGGAACCGCCCACTTGAGTTCCGTGTTGGGCGCATTTAACTGTGGTTATCTGCTGGGCAAACTGTAACAGCCACGCGGGTGAGATTTAACGGGCGCTTTTAAATTGGTGGTGCCCGAAAAAAAAAAAAATATAAATAAATTATATATATATATATATATATATATATATATATATAAAATAAAAAAAATTCCCCTCTCACCCTCCGCGGGTGGTCTCTTTCATCCTCTGAGCTCGGGTCCTCTACCAGAGGCCTGGGAGCTTGAGGGTTCTGCGCAGTATCTTGGCTGTGCCTAGAACTGCACATTTCTGGACTGAGATGTCTGATGTTGTTCCTGGGATCTGTTTATATATATATATATATATATATATATATATATATATATATATATATATATATATATATATATTATAAATGAATCTGCAGTTTACCTGCCGTTCAACAGGAGGTAAACTGCAAGTTAGAATTATGGGCCCCCATTAAAGTGTTGGGTTCAGCAGATTGGCACAATTGACTGTTCATGGTGTTTGTAATTGACATGTATTAAAATTGAGTTTCTCTCTTTTTCTTTACCCTTAGGATGGCTTTAACTAAAATCCTGTCTCAGAAACCTGACACACCATTCTTTAGACCGCCCCCAGTAAACATCAGGGTTTTGCAAATAAAAGAGGAGGTCAGAGTTACAAGCTGGGGGCTGGCAAATGGAAATGCCAAAGCCCTCCAAAGTAAAACAAATCAGCTGGCCATTGTCACAGATGGCAATTCGGTTTCCAAGTTGACCATATTTGAAAGCAACAAGAAAACAATCACAGAGGGTGATTCCTACATTTTGAGAGGATATGCCCTGAGAGGCAATAAGCCACCCTTCATAATGCACATCCTGCCGACAACCCAGTTTTTCAAGGGTCCTAAAGTCGACATTACCATGGAGATCACAGAGAAGGCAAAGGCACTGTTGGATCCGCCAGCCCCCTTTATCTGTTTAGATAAAGTAACGGTGGAGGGAGGCCTGATGAGTACAAAAGGTGAAATTGTCAAGGTATGAATTTTTATATTTCTTGTAATTTCATAATTTAATGTCAGACTAAATTTGCTAGCTGTAGATATCAACTAACTACATGATAACATGAAGTGCCCCATTACAGAACAATATGTTAACTCAAGAAATTTTTGTTTTTTTTTTCTCTTCTTTTTTGACTTTTCAGTTTTCTGTGGTTCGACTGGTTAGAGCTGGGAAAATTGAAGTGCCAATCCGCCATGCAAAACTGAAAGAGGTGTGATAACTTGTTTTTAAGATTTATTCAAAGCTGCAGTTCTCTGACTGTTCTCAGTTATTACAAAAACAGATAATCTGTGGGAAAGGAAAACTAAGTTCTTAATGCCACTTGCACTTAAGAATGAAAATTCACTTTACAGTAAAGTAACACTCCTTGCACAGGTTGGGTGGAAATGAGCAGCATGTACACTAATGATTGACAGGGCTGAGGCGCTCGTGTGTAATTTTGTACATGGCAGTGCAAAAATACACTTTCCATATGAAAAAGTGTATTTGCATATGTGACATTCTCATGGCAAGAATGTGAATCAATGAACTGATATATCAGATGTGTTGATATGTGATGGATCTACAGTATAGAGAGAAATAGTTGACACAAAAATGTACAAAGCATATTGTTGTAGAAGTTGTCTATGCAACTTTGAACTAATCTGAAAAATTTCAAGTTGACAACGCAAAACTAGCTTGTATGTTATTGTGTAGCCTGTGGTCAGACAAAGTATCTATTTATTGACATTAGAGAACTACTTGATACATGTCTAATTTGGCAATCATGCTTGTAATTTCAGGGCAGCTGCACAATGGAACTTTCACTATGGAGAGAGGCAGCGCTGGTGGAACTCAGCGTGGGCCAATATGTCCATATCTCACATGTGACATGCAGAGATCATGGATATGGCCCACAGCTCCATAGCACCGCTTATACAAAAGTGGAGGTATGCTGTCAAATCCAGATGAGGTAAACTTCAATTTACTTTGATGTAGAAATTTTAACTGACTTCTTTTAAAATTGAAGCCTTCTAATTTAACCTATTTAAACAATTTTGAGATATACACAAAGTTTCATGTACTATTGCTCAGAGTTACACCTAAAATTTTTTTGTCAATTTCAAAGTCAGTGAATACCTTATTGCCAATACATGCTAACATCCAGTTAACAATTCAATATTTTCTAGCTCAAGTCCATTATGCATTTTGAAAACAACACTTAAAGAAAAGAAAAACAACAATTAACATAAATGTACCACAGATCTGCAACCAACATCCACAAAATTAATGATTTTGATGATGTCATGTGACAAAATGATATGCTTATCGTTGCTTGATTTGCCTTTGGGTACTGTAAATTATTTTAAATATATGAAGCACTTTGAACTTTCTGATTCCTGAAATGCAAAAAAAAAAAAAAGGAACTTATAAAATGTAAATAAAAAGTAAACAGTACATATTATCAAGTTATTTTTTTCTTCTTTTACATTTAGTCTTGATCTTGATTATTTTTTTGTTCTCGTCTTTAGATGACAACATGAAACTCACAAACAGAATTATATTTATAATATAAACTAATATTTGTCTGTACTGTATTCATAGGCTCAAAAGGAGGACAACATCGAGGTTGTAATAATCGGTGTAATGGACACTGATGAGACGAATATAAAAGAAGTTCTCCTCGAGAATGATAGGACCCTATTTGTCTCAACTGAACTATGGCAGCCTTTTGATGCGGAATTGGAGAATGGCAAAATTGAGGCCCGAGTTGAAGTTAAAGGGAAAGAAATACAAAAAATGTCAAAGAAATGATCTGTTTTCAAAATAAAAAAATATATATCTTAATGTTGTTCTTGTTATTTTTGTACTAATATTCTTATTATTATTTATGTAATCAAATTAATAAATTTGTTTCATTTTGAAAACAAATCTATGTTAATGTTGTTATTTATGTATTAATACTTTTCTTATTATTTATTTAATCAAATTAAACAAGATTGGTGTTTAAAATGCATTTTGGGGTTTAAATCATGACTTCATCTGTTTTGCATATATTTCAGCAATACATTGAAATTGCTTCTGGAGAGAAGTGCACCATTTGGAAATGAACAACGTATATATTTTTTTTATCAAATGCAATGTATTTTTTCATATTTTAACTTTCCAAGTTAAGCACTGCTTTATTGACAAAAAAATTGCCCTTGTTTAACTTGAAAGAGCATGCTTGTCATGTACTTTACACCACGTCCCAAATTTATGTCAGTTTATTACCAAATTTGGCTAGATTTCTCTCATTTGTTAATGATTAGAATGCAACCTGTAAATAAATCAGTCAATAGGTTTCATTGAAAGTTCAACTACATATCCATGACATTCTTCAGAGAATAAAATTGGTATTGAAAGAAAACACTGAAAAAAAATATTTTAGATTACCATATTTGTAGCTATCTACCACATATAAGGAGCAATACATTTATGTACTCACCTTGTCAATGCTATGAGCAAGTGGTTCATCCATCCTACTATGGTCAACCAAAACAACAGGAGATGCCTCAGCACTGCTGAATATTTTTAATGACAGGTTATCAT
Source organism: Poecilia latipinna (assembly GCF_001443285.1). Lineage (NCBI taxonomy): Eukaryota > Metazoa > Chordata > Actinopteri > Cyprinodontiformes > Poeciliidae > Poecilia > Poecilia latipinna. The sequence goes on from NW_015117303.1 coordinate 10,391, forward strand.
TAACCCCTTTTACTGGTGCTCATGGAGACCTAAAATCAATCAATAATATATTGATTATATATATTAAATACACGATTTGGCACCAATTTAGTCTCATGTACAATTTGTGTTTTGAAACATACCATTTGAAAATCAGTTAATACATTAAATGTTTTTAACCATTTTATTGGCGTGCTCCCATAGAATGGCAACCCNTTTATTTCTTATAATTTTATAATTTAATATCAGACTTAATTTGCTAGCTGTAGATATCAAATAACTACAAGATAACCTGAAATGGCCCATTACAGAACAATATGTGAACTCTGATGTTTTTATTTTTTTGTACTTTTCAGTCTGGTGCTGTGAGACTAGTAAAGTCTGGGAAAGCAGAGGTACCAATCAGAAGTGCCAGGCTCAAAGAGGTTTGATAACTTGCTTTAAGATTTGTTCAAAGCTGCAGTTCTCACCTTTTACAAAAACAGATAATGTGTGGGAAATAAAAAGTAAGTTCTTAATGCCATTTGCACTTAATACTGAAGATTCACTTAACAGTGAAGTAACACTCCTTGCACAGTGTTGGGTGGAAATGAGCAACATGTACACTAATAATTGACAGTGCTGAGACGTGTTCAGATGTGTTGATATGTGATGGATCTACAGTATAGAGAAATAGCTTACACAAAAATGTACAAAGCATATTGTCGTAGATTTATCTATGAACTAATCTGAAAAATTTCAAGTTGATGATGAAAAACTAGCTTGTATGTTGTTGTGCAGCCTGTGGTAAGACAAAGTAGCTTGATGGGTTTTATCTATTTATTGGCATTAGAGAACTACTTGATACTTGTCTAATTTGGCAATCATGTTTGTAATTGCAGGGCAGCTGCACAATGCAGTTGTCACTGTGGAGAGAGGCAGCGATGGTGGAACTCCAAGTGGGGCAACATGTCCATGTATCACATGTGACATGCCAAGATAATGGATATGGGCCACAGCTACAGACCACAACCTTCACCAAAGTAGAGGTATGCTGTCAATTCCTGAAGAAGTAAACTTCATTTTAAGTTGATTTAGAAAATTGAGCTGACATCTTTTAAAATTGAAGCCTTCCAATTTAACCTATTTAAAAACTTTTGAGATATAGGCCTACACAAAGTTTGATGTGCTACTGCTCTGAGTTACACCTAACAAGTCTTTATCAGTTTCAAAGTCAGTGAATGCCTTATTGCCAATATATCTTAACATCCAGTTGACCATTCAATATTTTCTAGCTCAAGTCTATTATGCATTTCAAAAACGACACTTAAAGAAACTAGAAACAACAATTAACATAAATGTACCGTAGATCTGCAACAAAAATGATTTTGATAATGTCATGTGACAAAATGCTATGTTTATTGTAGCTTTATTTGCCTTTGGGGACTGTAAAATATTTTAAATATATGAAGCACTTTGAACTTTCTGATTCCTGAAATGCACAAAACAAATGAACTTATAAAATGTAAATCAGAAGTAAACAGTACATATTATCAAGTTATTTTCTTTTTTCACGTTTAGTCTTGATCTTGTTTTTTTTTTTTGTTCTCCTCTTTAGATGAGAATATGAAAACTCACAAATAGGATTATATTTATAATATAAAATAATATTTGTTTGTACTGTATTCGCAGGCTCAAAAGGAGGAGAGCATGACGGTGACTATAATAGGTGTCATGGACACGGATGACACAAATTTGAAGGAAGTCCTCCTAGAGGATGACACAACTCTGCTGGTGCCAGCTGCATTGTGGCAGCCTTTGGATGGGGAGTTAGAGAATGGGAAATTTGAGGCAAGAATTGAAATCAAGGGGCGAGAAATTCAAAAAATGTCAATGAAATAATTTGTAATCAAAGTGAAAAAAATCTCTGTTAATGTTATGTATTCTTCTTCTTATTTATTTATTTATTTAATGTAATTAATAAACAAGATGAGTGTTTAAAATGCATTTTGGCGTTTAAATCATGACTTCATCTGTTTTGCATACATAGGTGTTAATAGTTTAATGCTTTTCACTTTTGAAAGATTTATATTTTTAGCAATTGAAATTGCTTCTAGAGAGAAGTGCACCATTTGGAAATGAATAACACAATTATCAAATGCAATTCATTTGCTCATATTTTAACTTTCCAAGTTAAGCACTGCTTGATTAACAAAAAATTGCCCGTGTTTAACTTGAGAGAGCATACTTGTCATGTACTTTACACTGCGTCCCAAATTTATGTCAGTTTATTACCAAATTTGGCTAGATTTCTCTCATTTGTTCCTGATTAGAATAAAACCTGTAAATCAGTCAATAGGTTTCATTGAAAGTTCAACCACATATCCATGACATACTTCAGCCATTGAAATATGCTGATTATTTGCTGTTCCATAATATTTTTATTTTGTCTCACTTCTACACACGTCAAATTATCAGGCATTTAATTAAGAATTTGATTTTCTCATATAAAAATATTTAAGAAACTAAAAGACCATAATTTCATTTATTTTATTTGTTTTAATGGTTAAATTTAAGAATCATAACATTATTTTCAGCCTTAAAAAATAA
>NW_015117303.1:18426-20022 GCF_001443285.1 Poecilia latipinna
ACCGAGCTGAGCCTCACCTGTGATTGCACAACCTCTCGCTAGCTGCACCGGTTGCCATGCTCCTTCTGTCTGTACGTTGCCAATAAAATGGTTAAAACATTTAATTTATGAACTGATTGTCCATAATTTAGCTTATGTATTTAATGTACTGTGTTTTTATTGTCACCAACTGAGTGTGTAATGTGATTTGTGTGATGAGGAGCGATCATAAACGACGGAGAACAGATGCGGAGTGAGGCAGGCAGTTCTCGTGTCTCATCGCTGGGGGGCGCTCATGAACCCAGACAGTGTGACTGCACAACTGCAGAGTAAGAGACGGTAACAGCGATCTAGCCATGCAGTAGCTGCGCTGATACAGAGAGCGAGAAAGACGTGGTTTGAGTTGCACTTTAACAGTTTCTCCCTTTGCTGTTAAGCACAGCACGAAATTAATAATATCTACATGTCTAAGTTGGACTGAGATCACGGAATTATTCTGCGGCGACGGCGCAGCCATAATTTCCTTATGTAAACGATAACATGCAGGGGGTCTCGATTTGTAAATCCGATTATAATTAAGTCGGTCCCCATCTCCAGCTAACGTTCCGGGCGAACATATATATATGTGTGTGTGTGTGTGTGTGTGTGTGTGTGTGTGTGTAGTCAGAGGAGACAGGTAAAACAGAGCCCCATCTGTCATCATGAAGAATAAAATTNTTCTCTCATTTGTTCCTGATTAGAATAAAACCTGTAAATCAGTCAATAGGTTTCATTGAAAGTTCAACCACATATCCATGACATACTTCAGCCATTGAAATATGCTGATTATTTGCTGTTCCATAATATTTTTATTTTGTCTCACTTCTACACACGTCAAATTATCAGGCATTTAATTAAGAATTTGATTTTCTCATATAAAAATATTTAAGAAACTAAAAGACCTTAATTTCATTTATTTTATTTGTTTTAATGGTTAAATTTAAGAATCATAACATTATTTTCAGCCTTAAAAAATAAAAATGAAAAACTTGCTTAAATCTCAAAATTTTAATATAGCGTCATTAAAAAGCAAGACTCCCTGAAGCTTTTGGTTTAGAAATTCAAATTTAAATTTAAACGTATTTCATTGTTCCCAAAGAGAAATTAAATGTTATTATTTGTAATAAATACTAATTCTTCATAGAGTCATTTTAGATAGTGATGGCTTTTGGTAGGAAATGTTATATTATATACAGGAAAAAAAGTTAAATTCCATTTTAGATCTTTAAGAGGTTAGTGTGCTAAAACATTTGTCCTAGTACATGCCCAAAAATAGCTAATTAGAGAATAAAAAAATAATTGGTATTGAAAGAAACCACGGTACTGACACAGTTAATAAAAACATAAGTATCCAGATATCCTGAGAAACATTTTTTTATATTATATTTGTAGCTTTCTACCGCATTTAAAGAGCAATACATTTATGTACTCGCTTTGTCAATGCAATGAGCAAGTGACTCGTCCATCCTACTATGGTCAACAAAAACAGCAGAAGATGCCTCAGCACTGCTCAGCTTATTTGTGTTCAAATCGAGGAACTGTTGACGTCAGAGCCCAGAAGATAACTTTTCACAAGTG
>NW_015117304.1:0-2024 GCF_001443285.1 Poecilia latipinna
ACTAGTGCCTCACCGGCTTCGCTTCTGAACATTTGAATTGGAAAATGCGAAAATTAAGCAATTTTGAAGAAAAAAAAAAACAGATTTGGTTAAATTAAATGAAAAATAAGTACTTTATAGTACAAACCACAGGGTGAAAATATCTTTATAAATGATTTTATTATTATATATTATTTCTCCATGACCGCACGTCATTGTTCAAATCGTATTAACCAGTGTATATAAAAGCTTTTCAAATAAATTAACATGTCTTTTCGAAAATGCAATATACAATATGTACTTATTTTCCTTCATTGATTGTGACTCCGAACAAAGCAGCAGCGCTCATTGTGGATATACGGATACTATAGGAAAAGTTTATTATCTGGTGAAATGAAGAAACTGTGAAACTTGTGGCGGGATGAAGGAGATACCAATCAGAAGACAATATTAACTTTGAATTTGTGGAAAACTGGAATATTAATATTGTATTTGTTTTATTTAGATAAAGTTGAATAAAAAAATTTACGTTTTCGAAGACAACTGGCATTGCATGAGAAATCTTTAGATGTGAGGATCGTATGATCCACAAGGTGGCGGTAACGCAACGGGACGAATGCAGACAGTCATGAAATCCCAAAGAAGAAGAGGAGAAAGAGGAGGAAGAAGACGACAAAGGACGGACCGTTGTTTGTTTTGTTGAATATTTGAGTGTTTCTCTAAAAAATATCTTCAGTCCAGTTTAAACGCGTTTATCAACGAGCAGTTAACTGCTGCTGAAGAAACTTTCACAGAGTTTAAAGAAATCATCGTCAAGTCGGAGGAGGAGATGGATGATCAGCGCAGACTGCTTGATTTCTCCCGGACTCCCCAGATAATCTTACACCGGATAGGTAGGAAACACCAGCGTTTGGATGAAGGTTAATGTATGCACCGTTCTGCATGAGGATCATTTTAGTAAATGTGCTTTTCCCGTATAAATGTTTTTTTAACAGGTAAATGAACGCAGACGTCACAATTACGCTGTGAGAATGGCTTATTTATGTAGAGAGAAAATGGAGCCAATGGCCTTTTTGTGGCTCTTTTCCTTTAACTACTGAGATTTACTTTTGAAAACAGCAGAAATGTGAATAATGCAGCGCAAGCTTAGTAAAAGCTGTTTCATAACCCAAAAAACCAGAGAGAGAATATATTCTTAATCAGCGTTTATTCGCAGTCTCTGCTCACTGATCACAGTCAGGAGAAAGAGCCCCGAGCAGAACACAGCTTACAGTTTTGTGGGCGAGTTTCATTTCATTCACATAGTTTGATAATCTACTTGGTTACAGAACAGATAGCAAGCACACATATCTTTTTTCACTAGGGGAGTCAAGCACATCATGGGGGTGCATGGAAGAAACAATTGAATAACTTTATTTAAATACCAAGGCCCGAGAAGCTGCTAGGAAAGACTTTCTCATGAGCATGTGTGTCTCACAAGAATCATAATCATAACAGTATTATGAATTATAAATATAATACTATTATGCATTGTTTGTTAATCTTAAAAGTGGAAACTTATAATATATACATATAATTATATGTTAATCTTAAGTTTCCACTACACATGGCCATATAAACATGTGTAGTTTAATTAATAAAATTCAGTATTAATCATCATCTTTGTTTCTCTGATTGTATTATTTTGTGTTTGTATATTCATATAAAAGTGTATTGATATTACTAAATAATATATTTACAAAATTACTGGTTGTGTGCTTTGTAAAATGCTCATAATGCAGCAGTATCAAAACAATCTATTCTGAATCTATCTGTTTTCCCCACTAAGAATAGTTAAATATGCTCAACCATAATAATTCAAAAATACTTAAAAAAATATGTCCTTGTAAATGTAGCTATGATAGCTCTTTTAATAAGGTTTACAGCCCGAGCACAGTTAAAGCTTTTATTTTTTAGAAATAAATTGTTGTACCTGGTGACATAGCGAGTAACAAGCCAATCACAAAATTCTCTCCTATTTGTTTCCTGTTTCCTTTTTGATCCAG
>NW_015117304.1:6624-12842 GCF_001443285.1 Poecilia latipinna
TGATGATTCATATTGGTGAAAAGCCGTTTTCATGTGTGAACTGTGGAAAAAGTTTTAGTCACAAACATATATTAACTCAGCACATGAGGATTCACACTGGTGAAAAGCCGTTTTCATGTGGGAACTGTGGAAAAAGTTTTAGTCAAAAACATGTATTAACTCAGCACATGATGATTCACACTGGTGAAAAGCCGTTTTCATGTGTGAACTGTGGAAAAAGTTTTAGTCGCAAATATGTATTAACTCAGCACATGATGAGTCACACTGGTGAAAAGCCGTTTTCATGTGGGAACTGTGGAAAAAGTTTTAGTCAAAAACCTGAATTTAACTCAGCACATGATGATTCACACTGGTGAAAAGCCGTTTTCATGTGTGAACTGTGGAAAAAGTTTTAGTCGCAAATATGTATTAACTCAGCACATGATGATTCACACTGGTGAAAAGCCGTTTTCATGTGGGAACTGTGGAAAAGGATTTAGTCAAAAACTGAATTTAACTCGACACATGAAGATTCACACTGGTAAAAAGCCGTTTTCATGTGTGAACTGTGGAAAAAGCTTTAATCGAAAACAGAATTTAACTCAGCACATGATGATTCACACTGGTGAAAAGCAGTTTTCATGTGTGAACTGTGGAAAAAGTTTTAATCTAAAACCGACTTTAACTCGGCACATGATGAGTCACACTGGTGAAATGCCGTAGAACTATTTTCCAAGTATGTCCTATGTTGAGGATCATCATAAAAGTCATCTTAATGAAATGTGGAGGGTTTCCCCCAGTGTATTTTAAGCCTGGCGACCCGCTATGCCTGTGTGACCAATAACACAGCGGGCCCCACTGCGCATTGCCTCGCGCGCTGCTGCTGCTTGACCTCTGAAGTTTACCTCAGCACGGATCTTGCGCGCCTCCTTTCACTCAAACTGGACACAAGCTGACCTGTCTGGATATTTACATCAACCCCCTGTAAGGAATTGTGATTCTATGGAAAAGTCTATATCAAAGTAAGAGCTTAAAACGTACCGCGTTAGCTCTGATTGCGCAGCTCTATGTGAACCGCCAGAATAATTTGTAGTCGCGCTTTTAGAGGTGTGTTAGAGCTAGTGGTGAGAATGATTTGTATTTGTGAACAAAACATCATGCGGTGTTTACATCTCAACACGCTGCCCAACCCGTGGCTCTGTCTTCCCTGTAAAGTTTATGTATGTTTTCCCAGTTGTTTCATGCATTAGTAGTTAACGAACTAGCACTAACCTCATCATGCAGGTTCAGCCCGGTAAATGGCTTTGCGCTCGCCTCGTAGTCACGCATCACGCTGGTTTTATATTATTTTATTATTTTTAGTAATAATTTTTCCGTTTACATGATGTATCAAACCATACCAATTGCTTTGTCCATTTAGTCAGACAGTTAAAGCGCGCAGCCGCAGAAAGATCTGAAAAACTCGTCCCTCAAACTTGAGCAGCCAGAACAATTTCTGTGACGCTCATCAAAAACTCAACAACGAAATGGAAGAGCTACTAAAATCACATTAGCAGCGTTTAATTAAATCCCCCGTTTGTTGCGCATCTCTGTGCGCAGTGCAGCGGATTTAACTTATCATGCAGGGCTGGTCCAAAGCTGTTTGAGGCCTGGAGCAGAATCTGATTTAGGGGCTCCTCTTGTTGCTAAAATCATCAGCATCTCTAACAGCTTCAGTGTTAGATTTAGTGAAATCTGGGAGAAGAGAGTAGTTTAATTGGCCAACCCAAAGAACAATAAGTTGTATTTGTGAACAAACAGAGCTGCCTGCCTCACCTTGAATCTGTTCTCTGCCGTTTCTGATCGCTCCTCAGCACACGAAACACGTCACACACACAGTTGGTGACAATAAAAACACTGTACATTAAATACATAAGCTAAATTATGGAAAATTAGTTCATATATTAAATGTTTTTTAACCATTTTATTGCCGGCGTACAGACAGGACGAACATGCTCCCATAGAATGGCAGCCAGTGCAGTTAGCGAGAGGTTGCGCAATCCCAGGTGAGGCTCAGCTCACTAGTGCCTCACCGGCTTCGCTTCTGAACATTTGAATGGGAAAATGCGAAAATTAAGCGATTTTGAAGAAGAAAAAAAAAATCAGATTTGGTTAAATTAAATGAAAAATAAGTACTTTATAGTACAAACCACAGGGTGAAAATATCTTTATAAATGATTTTATTATTATATATTATTTTTCAATGATGACAGGTGAGGCTCTGCCTCCCCTGACCGCACGTCACTGTTCAAATCGTATTAACCAGTCTATATAAAAGCTTTTCTAATAAATTAACATGTGTTTTACTTCGAAAATGCAATATACAATATATGCTTATTTTCCTTCATTGATTGTTCAAAGTGTTATTGCCTCCAGTAATTTGGTGTGTCACTTGTGTTGTACAATGTTTCTGTTTTCTGCTGTGGCTGTTTACTATTAAAGATCTTTGTTTAAAGTTGAAACTAATTTAATCTATAAACAAATGGATATATGTTTAAGTCTTTACAAAGTCACCTGATCACTTGCATTTCCTTTGAAAATGTAGCACTGGGAGAAGGCAGAAGAAATAGATTTTTCACAGATTACCTCTCATACCATGTTGTCACAACATGACAGTTTTAAAAAATATGTGAAAAAAATATGAAAGTTACATAATGTAGCTTTAATTTCACTAAGGAGAGGGCAGGTCAGGAGGGACGTGGATTATAACTGCTGCTGACTGACTCATCTGTTAAGTGGTAAAAGGTACAGGGACAAGTTAAATATATGAATATCTTGGTAATATTTTTCCTTAATTCATTAAATACTAGTGAAAAGGAGGGAAACAGTAGTCTGTAGCTAAGCTAATTATGCTAAGTGGTTGATAATCTCACAGTCTACCCATAGACATTAATACGTAGACCCCTCATGGAGCGATATGTATGTGGAATATGTGCCAGTAAGCTAGTACAAGTAAATGGACCGAACTTTATAAAGTGCCGTTCTACAAAGTATTTTATATATATATATATATATATATATATATATATATAATGTGTGTGCGCATATTTACTGAATGTGGAATATGTGCCAGTAAGGTAATACAAGTGAATGGACCGAACTTCACAAAGTGCCGTTCTACAAAGTATTTTAAATTAATACCCGTCATTGACACATTTTCTCACACACATTAATATATTTGGCAATCAAATACATTACTAAAGAGAGCGTTTCTAACTTTTGATGTGATTAATTGTTTTGGGGCATTTCTGAGTAAAGAGCACAATGTTTTATTTGATAGAAATTATTCTGATAATGTTTATATTGAAATTGATTAACAGACACACTTTTACAGTGTTTTATTAAAGAATATATCCATAATTGCTATAATTCCATAATTTAATGTACATTTAACATTTCAAGACAAGAAACAAATAATTTTCCTGTATTTTTTATACATTATTGAGAAATGACTTGATTTATAAATCAGTCATTGTCAAACATTAAACTACATATTTTCTTACTTTTTTCCAGAGAATTTACAGTATGTCAACTCTGCTATTGACAGCAAAGAGTGAAAATAATTATAACAGAGTACATTATTCTTATTTCATTACATAAGCTGTATTAATACACTAATACTTCAGATTGAGATATTTAAAAATACACAAAAAGTGAAAGAATAAAACTTTTATTTATTATAACTGGGAACACTGGTCACAGGCAGGGCTTCAGTCTGCTGGTCACACTGGGAGAACTCAATGACTTCTGAGACGTCCTGGTTTACAGGCTACAGCCAAGGATAAAAGAGAAATTATCCAAAAGTGAAATAGAAAATGCATATATATTTCCTTCACATTCAGAAAAAGACATTTTCAGCATGTTGGGCTCTGACTCGTAGCATCTTTATAGCTAAATACCGACATGGTGAAGCTGAGCTGGAAACAAAAGAACAGCAGCTCCAGCTCTGATCCTGACTGATCTTTCCTCACTAAAACCTCTGGTTTTTAATTAACTTCTCCTCTAACAGCGGTTTCTCATCAGCTCTCATTAGAAAACAGTGTGAAAACGTTAGCTGCTAAGCTAACAATCAGCGGTTACTTTGGGCCAATTTAGGAAATATTTTTCGGTTGTTTAGAAGCGAATTTCTGGCTGCAAAGTAATTCTGATCTTTCATCCTTACCTGTGAAAGGTGATGCCAGTGAATCCAGTTTGTTTCGTAAAACGGNAGCCTGGCGACCCGCTATGCCTGTGTGACCAATAACACAGCGGGCCCCACTGCGCATTGCCTCGCGCGCTGCTGCTGCTTGACCTCTGAAGTTTACCTCAGCACGGATCTCGCGCGCCTCCTTTCACTCAAACTGGACACAAGCTGACCTGTCTGGATATTTACATCAACCCCCTGTAAGGAATTGTGATTCTATGGAAAAGTCTATATCAAAGTAAGAGCTTAAAACGTACCGCGTTAGCTCTGATTGCGCAGCTCTATGTGAACCGCCAGAATAATTTGTAGTCGCGCTTTTAGAGGTGTGTTAGAGCTAGTGGTGAGAATGATTTGTATTTGTGAACAAAACATCATGCGGTGTTTACATCTCAACACGCTGCCCAACCCGTGGCTCTGTCTTCCCTGTAAAGTTTATGTATGTTTTCCCAGTTGTTTCATGCATTAGTAGTTAACGAACTAGCACTAACCTCATCATGCAGGTTCAGCCCGGTAAATGGCTTTGCGCTCGCCTCGTAGTCACGCATCACGCTGGTTTTATATTATTTTATTATTTTTAGTAATAATTTTTCCGTTTACATGATGTATCAAACCATACCAATTGCTTTGTCCATTTAGTCAGACAGTTAAAGCGCGCAGCCGCAGAAAGATCTGAAAAACTCGTCCCTCAAACTTGAGCAGCCAGAACAATTTCTGTGACGCTCATCAAAAACTCAACAACGAAATGGAAGAGCTACTAAAATCACATTAGCAGCGTTTAATTAAATCCCCCGTTTGTTGCGCATCTCTGTGCGCAGTGCAGCGGATTTAACTTATCATGCAGGGCTGGTCCAAAGCTGTTTGAGGCCTGGAGCAGAATCTGATTTAGGGGCTCCTCTTGTTGCTAAAATCATCAGCATCTCTAACAGCTTCAGTGTTAGATTTAGTGAAATCTGGGAGAAGAGAGTAGTTTAATTGGCCAACCCAAAGAACAATAAGTTGTATTTGTGAACAAACAGAGCTCAAATTCAAAGATAAAACTCAGAACATCAGATTGTAGCTATGGTAACAAAACATTTTAACTATAAATATTCTTTGAACTTTTACAAAGTAAACTTGCCAGCTCCTTAAAATCATACATGTAAATGTTAATTTAAAATCTTTTCATTTATATAAGCTGAAACCATTAAATTTGAATTTAAATTTTAATTAAATTCAAATTTAATTTAATTTGAATTAAATCAAATTCGGCAGCATTGATTATCTCAATAAATAAATGTTACACTTATGTATCTGTGGTCTGTGTTAAAATATTAGCATGTATGGGTCCACTGAAGGCCTGGGGGCCAGATGGAGCCGCTGACTTAATTTGGATTAAACAGAAGTGCAAATAATCAATATTCATTTTAATTTTATTTTTTTGATTTGATGTTTTTAAGACCAGTTGTGGGTTTAAATAGCGTTTCACTGGCAATGTTTTCCCGTAACGTATAATTACCCAGTAATATTCTTACTTTTTCCGTCTACTTGACGTCTTTTAATACAAAAACACGGTAGACCCCCGGTGGACCGCCTCGGTGCCCTGACCACCGGGCTTAGCAAGTTTTCTGGGGGAAACCCTGACGTGGGAAAATGTTTTAATTTTCTAATTTGTTAAATGTGATGATTTGGATCTTGACATTTGGATACTTGGAGATGTACAATATGAACTTGAAGTATTGATTTGTATTATTCTGTATGGAGAGAATGAGTGGAGTGAATGAGGTTGACTTTAATACATTTTAAATCCAAAATAAAATTAGCTGTTGTGCACTATTTGTAGATTTTCATTGATTGTTTTACTCTTTGAGTTTTACTATATTAAAATGTTTTTTGATAGGTTTGTCCTTAAAGCAAAAGTAGACTGAAACTGATGCTGCTATTTGTTTCAAATTCAGTGACGTGCGGCGATGTTCATAGCTGGTGAGGCACCCACTTAATTATAATCGGATTTACAAATCTAGACCCCCTGCATGTTATT
>NW_015117304.1:19323-20010 GCF_001443285.1 Poecilia latipinna
AAAGAAAATTTAACTCAGCACATCAAGATTCACACTGGTCAAAAGCCATTTTCATGTGGGAACTGTGCAAATAGTTTTAGTCAAACGGCTATTAAATCAGCACATGATGATTCACACTTGTGAATCATGTGCTCTCAATGAAGGTGGGACGCTTTTTTCCTCTGCTCCCTCCCTGCCCATGCCTACCCTGCTTGCTCTGCTTTTGTCCTGTCTTTTTCTTTATTTTTGGAGCCTTTCTTTGCACATCATCTAAATCTACAAATTATGGATCTGGTCAACCGATCTCTCAATGCAATTGATAAAATTTTCGACGAGAAGCTGGGCACAGGAGAGCCCTCTTGTCTTGCGGGGACACACCCGGCAGGATTCGCCCTGGATTTATTTGTGATAACAGGATTTCCACTGTTTGGAGCTTGTGGATTCCTGGATTATCGACAAATTTGTGATGGACTTGGCCGAACTGGCGAACACTCAGACTGTTGGTGTGGACAGAGACGAGGACTCTAAAACTCACTAACGAGTTGGAATCGATCTTGGAGAAGTTGCTAGTTTTCAAACTAATTATCCAAACTAATTTGGGTAATTGGGAATTTCAATTGGGAAGATTGGAATCCAGTGTTGTGTTCAAGACCACCCAACCCGACACCAAGACAAGACCAAGACCAGAGTGTATCGAGACCGAGACAA
>NW_015117305.1:0-5843 GCF_001443285.1 Poecilia latipinna
ATTGATTGATTGATTGATTGATTGATTGATTGGTCAGCAGGAATGCAAAAATCTGCATAAAAATGCTTAAAATTTCTTAAGGAAAAGCAATATTTTCCCAAATGTGCAAAATACAACTGATGTTCAAAAATCAGCTTTACAAAAACATCACTTTTAAGACATCTTTTTGCTGAATTTTCATTTTGAATTAGTAAAGGTTTAAAATAATTTCCTGTACTTGTAAAAGAAGACACCAAGAAAAAAACAAGTACCAACTAAATTGGCTAGGGATGTTAATTTCTTTCATAAAACGAAGTGAAATGTCTGCAAAACTCTGGTGAAGGGGTAATGTAATTTTTAATTGAATTTCAGTCATCTGTTCATACTCTGCTAGTTGGATGATTCCATTCAACTCTTTCAGAAAGTCTCACATTTAACTTGTGTGGACGAAGACATCCAGCCTTTTTAAAAATGTACCCGCTTTGTAGTTGATTCTTCCATTTCTCATTACTTTCATATATAGACAGTGTTTCATTTTTTGCAATATTATGTCACAGCATCATTTTTTTTAATCCAAAAGTCTTCTTCAAAAAGATGAAAGACCTTTGAAACTGTGCAGAAACAGAGTCGGGATTCAAACCAACAACCCACTGAGTCTTGGACGCTTAGGGTATCCATGCTCAAAGATCCCTCTCACTGTGGGATCTTTTAAGAAATCTTTAGCTAATCAAATGATTAGTTTCTTTTAAGGATTTTCACACCACTTTGCCAGAAATACCAACATACACACTGTCTGGTATTAAAACATCCAGTTTAATGTGTGTTGCCTTTTTGTTTCCTGAGTGGATCCGTACATTAAGCATAATGAAAGAGAACCCTGGCCTTGATGGCGCCTGTTTTTGTTGCCGCATAAATATGATAGAGGTGAATACATTACACAAACACTTTTGCTAACGATGTGTTTGTCCTGTTTTTGTGCAACTCATTAGCTGCATTTAAAGCTGTTTGTGTCTGTGCCCAGATATCGAGTTTAAACAGGGGGAAAAGCGACATGTCGTAGAGGTGGAGGTGTTGCCTGATGGAGTCAGAGAAGTGCGGGAGGCTTTTACAGTCCATCTAAAGCCTGATGAAAACATGGTGGCTGAAACTCAGGTCAGTCATGCTTTCATTCCTTTTACCACAATATTATTATCACACTTAATTCAGAGAGCTTTACAAACTGTAAATGTGAAAAGATGTATAGAGCCATATTTATTCAGGTCAGTCAGTTCCTGAGAGACTAGGGATCTGTTTTTTAGGAATATGCTGAACAGACAACAGCAGCACTTTGCTGTAATGAAAATATTTCACAATAAATAATAGATCGCTTAAGAAAAGGAAAGAGCAGCCAGCACACTAAAAGAGCCTGAGATAGGAACAGAAAAGGGTGTAGTTTGAAGAAGAAACTGAACAAAGAATTTAAAGACAGGCAGCTGTCATCACTCCCAAACTCTTTCCTGAACAGGTGACGAAAGCTATAGTTTACATTGAGGAGTCCAACAGCATGGCTGATGTCACCTTCCCCTCCTCACCCCATGTCATGTCACTGTTTCATTACGATGATGTCGCCAGGACAGCAGACAACTTCCACCCACCAGCTGGCTACCCAGTCATCTGTGTCACAGTGAGTCAAGCAGCACATCTGATTGGAACTATTTTTAAGAAATTGACACAAAAAAATAGCACTGCCAACCACAACGATCAACCAAATTTGATCGTTTTCCCTTAATGAAGACAGCAAAAACTATATTAGAACACCTCCACCCCACTACCGTCCACCCCCACACCCACCCAGGAAGCTAATAATTAAATTGTCCTCCAGGTTTTGGACTGTCTGTCATTATAAAGGCACACTGCGCGGTTTAGCTGGGCTGCAGTCCTCCCTCTTTCACACACGGGAGATCACTTCCACTCTCAAAAACTGTCTCGGTGAGACTCTTAAGTGGATTCTCGTGATGTGTTAAGTCATTTGATCCTCAGGTGGCTGCTGTGTGTGGATCGTGAGTGTGTTTGTGTGTGAGCGCGTGAGGCAGGAGAGTGGATGTGCTTGTTTTGCTGCAGTGTGGTCAGCTGTGTGCGAGGCTCCCCAAGGAGGCAAAATGAAGTAGTCTTGTCAGAAAAAAAAAAAAAAAATCAAAAAAGTGTTGAGTGCTACACCAGAGGGGTTTAGTGTCAACAGGTTTAAAAGCAAATCTGCAGAATCTCTTTAAAGCTCACTTCTTCATCCATTATCTCTACCCTACAAAATATCCAAAAGCTAATTATAAACACTCCATTATAAGAACATAACATATTGAAACATCTGGATTTGATCGTCTCTGCTGTCTTTTATACCCACCCACACCTCCTGTGCCCCATCTTGCAGGCTTGCGACACGAAATACCCAGACTATGACAAGACGGGTCCTATCTGTGTCAGCGAGCACATCAACAACACCCTGACCCGCTACCGCTGGCTCATCAGTGCCCCAGCAGGTCCCGATGGCGTCACCAGCCCCATGAGGGAGGTGGACTTTGACACGTTCTTTACCTCCTCCAAGATGATCACGCTGGACTCGGTCTACTTCCAGGCGGGTTCGAGGGTGCGGTGCGCTGCTCGAGCTGTTAATTCTAATGGGGAGGAAGGTTTGGAGCTCAGCAGTCCCGTTGTCACCATCAGCCAGGAGGAAGGTGAGAGGCAAACAATGAAGGAACCCCATTCGGAGCATTTACACTTCCCCAGAGAGAAACAAGAGAAATCTAATAGCGATTTGGTCCCTGACTGCACAAAGAAAGAGCTTTGTTCTTTAGGAATTATGAATCTTCAGGAAATGGGATTTTTAAATATTAAAACGGAGCTTTCTGTTGAGTAATATAAAATCTTCTCTTCTTTGAGAAGCCTGGGCTTTTGGGGCCATTGCTTTTTATGTGTGTGCAACACCTATTTTGAAAAAGACAAGCTCATGAACAAAAATGTAATTAAGGTAGTTTGGACAACTTTGCATTTCAGAAATCTCAGATTTTTTTTTTCATAGACCTTTTGAGAATTGTGTTTATTCATTTACTTTGAATACCTCTATTTACATGGATTGCTACTCCTTCCCAACATTTAACCACTCAAGGACTTGCAATATTTTATGCAATACCACTTGGTAATGAAAAATTATATTTCTGTCTCCTTCCTAAATTGGTTTAATTTCATCTACTTTGGTGTTAGTTTGAAAATTGACTTTAAGATTGTGAGTTAAAGTGATTCTTTATGACATGGATCAGCTTTATGCAAAAATAGAACATTTTAATAACATGTCCACTCTTTTCCCCTCATTATAATGGTTCAAGTATGCCATAATTTAATGTTTCTACAAGCTATTTTCTGAGAATGATTCAGAGCTATCAGTCATTTCTCAAAAAGAGAAAAGAATGCTTGGTTTTTGCTGTTGCTACGCAATCATTTATGCTGTTTTCCACCTACACATCCTGAAAGCAACAAGTCCAGACCTGCTCTCACTGGGTGGTCGTTGTGTATTCCTGCAAATATGGAAATCACTACCTGACTTGGTAACAATCATTTGTGTAAAAATCCCCAAATCTGTTTTTTCTCTCCCAAAAGAGACTCATGCATATTGGTGAGCCATTCTTACTTTGATTTGCAGTCGGTGCTTTTGTCTCCGCTTTTATTTTCTGTCGTAAAAAGGTATGTGTCAGCCTCGGAAGATGGGAACTGTGGGTGCTGAACCTTTCTCTGCAAAGCTACGCTACACCGGAGCAGACGACCCAAAGCACCCTAACCTCATCAAAGTGACCATCACCATGCCTCACATAGATGGTAAGTTTGGAGCTGGAGGCAGGTCTGCTTCCACCGATGAAGTCAAGTGTAATGTAGTGTGAGTAATATTCACGACTGGGGATCAGCAGCAGCATGGCAGCCAGAATATTGATTGAATCCTGGCAACAAAAAAAAAAAGACCAGCATCAAGGCTACTCCTTGGTATTAATTGTTTTGTTTTTACTTCTCTATTCATCACTTATTAAGCTTATTGTATTTTTTTTTTCCAATTCTTTGTGATCAAACCTTTTTACATTTTGCCCCTCAACGATATAGTCAATATAATTTATTATTGCTTATGTGATAGACTTAAATAATATTATTTTTTTATATCTTTTATATTGGAGTAGGGCAGGCTTTTTTATTAAGTCTCCTTTAGTCCGAAGGTAACATAGTTACTTGATTGTGCTTTAAAATGACACAATGTATGTATGTAAAAAATAGATATTGTAGCCCCTTTATAAACAATTGGTAAAATTAATTTGGGAATAAACTGAGCTCAAACATAGAAAATAAAATGACATTCTAACTGCATTAGCAAAACCATCAAACAATTAAGATTTTTTTTTACAGTTTTAAAAAAAGTAAGCTTACAAATTCCTTTAAATCCTAAATTTAATTTTTAAATAATTTGAAGTCATTTTTATTTGTCTGTGCTGAAACCATCAAATCAAATCAAACAATATTCTCATTCTCAATAAAGGAATGTAAAAATTTTAGATCTGTGGAGTGTCTTAGAATTCAATTATTTGGGGTGTGCTGTGGTGGTGCAGGGGTTAAGCACAACCCATGTATGGAGGCCCTAGTCCTCAATGTCGCAGGTTCAATTCCCAGCCTGGCGACCTTTGCTGTATGTCTTTCCCCCTCTCTCATTACTAACATTCAAGCCAATTAACTATCAAATAAAGGCCACAAGAGCCAATAAAACCTATAAAAAACTCAATTATTTCTGGGAGTGGCTTGATTTGACATTTCCTTCATCTGACTCTGATTATCTAAAAAGCTGGACATGTTTCAGAGCACCATTCATTACATCCTCTGAAAATAGAAAAGGCACAACTGTGAACACACTGAAACATTGCTGTCCACCTAAACAAACAGTCTGGGTAAGAACAAATGTTAAATGTTTTAGTGTCTAAAAAAAGCTGTTAGAGACATATTATAAAGGACTTATAGTTGTAACTAGAGCAAAAGGTGACTGTACAAAGTGTTGCTATGCGGAACAAAATCCAAATGTAGGTCACACTTTTTAGACTATTTAGAAATCAGTTTGAGAGCAATGCATCATTTTACATTCACCTGACAACTACACACTGCTTTATGTTGGTCTTTCATATAACATCCCACTAAAATAAAGTTTTGCAAAGCATAGCATCTCTCAAAGACACCTGACCATGCCTGGAATCTTTTCCCATTCAATTTTGCAGGTATGCTTCCAGTAATCTCCACTCGGCCCCTCATGAACTTTGACCTGACTCTGAGTCCAGATGGAACCCGAGTCGGAAACCACCGCTGTTCAAATTTGCTTGACTTCAATGAGGTCACCACAGGTCACAGCTTCATCACTTCTTTGACACGCAGCCCAGAGAGCATGGGGGAGTCTGCGCCCTACCAGTTCAGCAGCTCTCTGCGGGGGAACAGCACGCTGCGCTTCTACAGGAACCTGAACCTGGAAGCATGTCTGTGGGAGTTCAGCAGCTACTACCACATGTCTGAGCTGCTGACGGACTGTGGAGGTACAATAGGCACAGACGGACAGGTGTGTGTAACCTTTGTCCGAAACTGCTTTTAAAATTCAATTTAGAGATTGTGTGTGTATTTGGCCGACTGCTGCCTTTGTGTGGATTGTGGCCCGTTTGTGCTCTGTTGCGTATGCTCAGTCTATTTACACACTGACGTCTGAATGAGGAGGCGACACAGACGGAGTAGCACCATATCTCTTTTTCTCCTTTAAATGTTTCATTCAGTGGAGGTTTGTGCGTTTGTTTGCTAATTCCGGACACCCGTTTGTGATGTCAGTG
>NW_015117305.1:11983-13490 GCF_001443285.1 Poecilia latipinna
GACAGCTATTGATTCGCTTAATGTTGAACACTGCTTAGATTGACACAAAACTGTTAACATCATCAATTGAAAGCCATTATACTTGAAGATTTCCACAAATCTATCTTTCAAACGATTTTTAGACAGCTCTGTCAAACGTACTTATTGTGATCAGATCCTTATAAAATCAAAATTTCTGTTTACATTTACAGTCTGCAGGTGTTGTGGTGTTTACTCTGCAATTTTGTGGTGGTTCTTATATAGTTTCTTAGAAAATGACCCCTGCTCATGTCCTGCTGCTCTTTTGTTCTCCTCCAGCCTTTGATCTTTCCACTTCTTTTTTGCTGATTAGACTGATGAATGTGTGGAGTTTGGTATAAATGTGAGTGCGTATGCAATGCAGAAGGAGATGGAGAGGAGGTAAAAAAATAACTTTTGCTGGCAACACACAGCAGTTACATGCAAGGGTTGTGATCCACAAGACCCATTTTCCAGTTGTAATTGTCCTGGGAAAAAAAAAAAAAAAAAAAACATTTCCAAGTAATCACTACCTTCTGGTTCCAGGTGGATACATAAATCAAAGAGCACAGATTAGTTGACACTAACTGCAATAAAGATTTAATTTTAAAAATAACGACCTGAAATCTGAAAAGTGTGACATTGACGGGAATGCATCAGACATGTCAGTGATGATGTTACAGAGGCATTCAAAGCAGGGCTTTGTTATAAAACAATATCCCAATTTTTGGGCGTCTCTTGGAACAATGTTCAGTCCATCGTGTGAAAATAGAAAGGATATGGCACAGCAATAAATTTACTAGAGCATGGCATTTTCTCATCCAGCCTGGTAGAATATAGAATATGAATATCCAAATCATGTTCACTCTACACCAGTCAAATATAATGTGTAAGTTCTGTATGTTTTAAAGATGAACTTCTAATCTAATTTCAGTGAAGTCCTGTGTTTCAAATCTTTAAAGGCAGAGTAAATAAAACCAAAATATTGGTGTACAGTGACATCTAGTGGTTGCATTTCTATAAAATGCTACCACATTTAAAATAAAATGTTTTTATAAAATATGAATGTGACTGAATAACTTGCAGTGAATTATTTAAACATGTTTATGTTAATAATATGTATATAATATTCAGTTGCGATCAGTAGAAAGCTTTTAATTGTTGAAACAAGTTGCTTTGAAAGGTAAAAGAGATGTCAGTATCAGCCTCCATCACTGGTTGTTTGTGTACAACACAAGGAGGCGTTTCTGCATCCTGAACCCACTGAGTAGGAGTGGAAGACTTCAAGGACCTTGAGGAGGAGAGCACTGTGTTCATCTGTTACATCTGTTCTGTACTTATTATAGGTTTTCAGCCTACAATCATTCCTTAATCTGAAAGATTGTGAAATGTTTTACTAAACTGCTTAAAGTAAATACCAAGTACTGTATCTTTTTCTCCCAACCCACTAGGGACAAGGGTGTACAGAAAATGGATTGATGGATGTACTTTTATATATATATATATATAT
>NW_015117305.1:19492-19944 GCF_001443285.1 Poecilia latipinna
GTCTGCTCTGTTGTTAGTACCCTGCCATTGAGAGTACACTTTAGCTGGTTGGGTGGTTGTGTATCTCTTTAGGTGTTTCGAGTGCTTCAGGTAAGGGCATCTGGCTGTACTTCTTGGGTACTGATCTTTTCATTGCACCCCTTAGGAGCTCTGACAGCTGGCTCACTTCCCTCCTTGTTATCTTAACTTTCTGATGGTACTTCACTCAGCCGTTGTAATTGGCGTCGGGGTTTCCTGGTGTTCATTCGGGCCACAATTCTCTCTCAGGTCAGTTGCTGTCTCGTTCAGCTTTGATAGTTCGTTCATTACTGGGGCTGCATACCCAGTCTCTGGAGTCTCTGGAACTGGAGAAGGCCTGGAAGGTGAAGACCACAGTGGTGCCTGTGGTCATCGGGGCCCTCGGGGCAGTCACCCCAAAACTGGAGCAGTGGCTCAAACAGATCCCAGGAACA
>NW_015117306.1:0-19940 GCF_001443285.1 Poecilia latipinna
AAAAAAAAAAAAAAAAAGTCTTGCTGGCGAATGCCTTAGGAAGAAAGTCTGGAAAGCCACTGATCCAACAATGCAACTTGTTTCTTGGCAGTGAAATTCGGTTTTTCATCTTGCTCCAAATAAGTCTAAATAAGGAAATAGAACTACCACATTTTCATACCATCAGCTGGAGAGCAACATAAATTCTTTGGTGTCACCAACATTTTAGGATGATCAACTATTAATTTTTTACCCCCAAAACAAACGAAAAAAAAAAAAAAAAAAAAAGCATTGGGTTGCAGTGCAGCGTGCTGTCTGTGCAATGAGAAATAAAAATTTTAATTATATCAAAAAACACATCGACATGAAACTGAGAAATAAGCCACCTCAACAGACTCACAGTCGGTGCTACTATTTGACTGGTTTACACTTTACCAAAATGTTTTTTACATCAGAAAGTTGTTAGAGAGATACACATAGCCTTTTTTGTGAATTTTGAATTTAGTCAATGAGTCGTCACGCCAACAGATCTTCTTATCTCAAAGCATGGCTTTAAAAGAATAAACCTAAATGTGATGCCTAATACTTTAATGTTGACTAAACACTGTATGCTGGCAGCTGTGACAGCTACTTGTTTCATTTAAAGAAATGAAAGGAGCCTCAAATTTGACTCAGCAGATGATCGTCTGCAGCTCCTTCTCTGTCCCCGTGTTGGAGGTGTGAAGGGCTCTGGGTTGAAACTGATCAGTTTAAATTTAGGGAAATCATTCAAAGTCTTGCATTTTAGTCATTTCTGCTCAAACTTAATGAAACACTACTCAAGTACTACTCATACTAGGACTCACCATAGCTTTGTCAGTCAAAAATGTAAACATTTATTCACTACAGCTGCAGAATGTACGGTAACTTTTATTAAAAATAAAAGTTTTTTACATATAGTTTAAAATGGTCACCACATTCTGACAGTATAGAAACAGATATTTAATGGTATGTGATTTCCAGGCACATAAGGCCATTTTATAGCACTATCAAGTAATGCTCACCCCAGTTGCAAAGAAAAATGCTATCCATATCAAATATATCTTCAATTTTACTTTGTTGAAATTGGGCCTCTGCCTCTTTAGAAATCCAGGCCTCCTGGCATCGATTCCCCCTCTCTCAACTCCACTACAGCCAGTTCACCACAGCAGAGCCTGCTGTGAATGCTAAGGCTAGTTAGCATGGATAAGCAGTGACTTGTTTTGGTAACACTTTACTTGACGGGGTGTACTAACATGACACTGTCATAAACATGACATAATACCTGTTATGAACATGAAGGAGTCTTTATGAATGTTTATGACTGTTATGAAGTCTCAGTCTGTAAATAATGACACTTTTAATGCAAAGTTGCTCTAAAAGTCCATTGAAAGTCCATTAAACGTGCCAGCTTTGCATTTAAGTGTCATTATTTACATAATGATACAAAGTCGGCACTTCTAATGGACTTTTAATGCAACTTTTAGAGCAACTTTGCATTTAAGTGTCATTATTTACAGAATGAGACTTCATGGCAACAATCGTAGACATTCATAAAGACTCCTTCATGTTTATGACAGTGTAATGTCAGTCTTATGCACACCCTGTCATATAAACTGTTACCCTTGTGGGTTTTTTTCGCCATTAGCACATTGAGCAGCGAGTACCCATGTTTGATTGACAGCTCTAAGACCTTCCTCATGGCTGTGATTAGTTGTTTTTGACGCGGAGAAGAGCATTTCTGCAGACAGCAATAGATGGAGGAGCTCTATCTTTTTACAGATTATCTGTTTAGACTGTCAACGACATGGTGACAGTTTTAACAAATATAAAACATAAAAAAAAAAACACACATATTTTGTAAAAGTTACATACAGCAGCTTTAATTTAGAGTCGGTTAATGTCGTGCCCCTTGTTGCAATTTGCTTTAATATGTTTTAGTTTTGTTCATCACTGCCTCTTTTAGTTTGGCAGGACTGTTTTGACATCATGTCAAAGATACCTTCAGTAACCATCAAACCTTCTCCCCAATGTCGGCATCTTTTTGGGATCCCAGTTTATTACAAACTGTTCGCTGCTAGTCATTTAGATGTTTTAGTATTTACTTCGCTGCGGGCAACAGACCATCTGCTTTTACGCTCCAGATCAACCAAAGTTCCCTCCAGCAGCCAGTGGCTCAATGACACCATGTCTCTTCTAAAGTTGGAGAAGATTATTCAGCAAATGACAACTCTGATCAATCCTGTAACAAATGGTGACCTTCCTGACATTTTTTCACTCTCTTCTGCCTCTGTATGATGAATGATGCCCATTCGTGCTCCCCACCTTTTATCTGTTTCCTTTTGATGTTTTTTAATAATCATGTTTATTTTTTCCCTCTTTAGATATAGATGTATATGTATTTCTCCTTTCTTTAATTTAATGTAGAAAAGAGTTGTTTAATTCAACTTAACCATGCCTCTCACATCAAGCTATTTTGTCTCATTGCGTAAAAGTTACTTTCAGTTGGCTGTGCATATTAATTAAAACCATTCTTAGTTTTCTTGTGAACTGAAAATTGAAAATGATTTTTATCTTTTTAAATCCCTCGAGGTTGACAGCCTCTCTTCTTCATGGGAGTTCTGGCCAAAAGGCAGCAACAAAAACAACACAGATAATCAATACTAATAATAAAAAAAATGTGTGCGATTGTTTGACATAGTTATTTTATTTTGAATCAAATTTCCTGTATTTTAATAAAGTTATCAGGAACAATAAATAACTGCTTGGTGTAAGTAAAGGAATTCAGGGTTTCTTGAGTTATGTGGTCGAATCGTGGTTGTTGTTCTCTTAGCTGTACAAATATAAGACCACTAAAACGTCTTTGACATATTGGACTGAAAAAACATAATAAACATAATCAGAAAGTTCAAATGTGTTTACCTGTCAGCCTGACCGGCACACATGGCGGCAACACAAGACTGTAGCTGTGATACTGTGTCAAACTAACACTGTAGCTCAAAATAAGGTGGCTATGTGCGTAACAGCCAGTGTGCTTTAAGCACCGACCAGAAGGTGGATGGGTGCAGCATTATAAAGAGTTCAGTGGACGAGGACATTTAAACGTAAGAAACCACCGATTTGCTTAGTGAAGTGTGCATGTAGGCCGACCGGAGAACGCCTGGCGTTGTAGCGTAGCTACAGCCAAGCGTGGTCCCATTTCTGCCTTTAATGCATACGGTTTGCAGCATTTATGTCCTCAAAGATCTGAGGCTTAGTGACTAAATGCTTTCTGGTGCTGGTTTTTTCCCTCCCCAGGCTCCCAGAATCCAAATCATTCGAAACCTCTTCCGCATACAGATGAACTCTGTTGAGAGCTGTGGAGAAATCTCTGCAGAATCTGGGTCTCTCAGGTCCTCCACCATTTCTTCACACTCTTAAGTGATAACAGCAACAGACAATGTTCATGCCTCATTTCATTTCATTATCGTGTCCCGTCCGCCTCATCGCCTCGGTTCCTGGACCAGTCTTTTATCTCAGCATGTAAGTAATCACTCATGGACAGCAAACATAATAGAAGAGGGGGAAGATTGCCTAATCAAAGGTTTGCGAAGCCAATTTAATGCTTTAGAAAGAGAACTCCAAAGAAGAAGCACCCACTAACTTTGCATAATACTGCGCAGGAGGCTGCGATTTTCAGCAAGGCTACATGCTTATAATTAGAATGCTTTAGCATGCGTTCAACGCCAGCAGCATTCTGAGAGCTATTTGTGGATGCATAATAAAAAAATAAAAAAAAAACACACAACTGAAGCTTCTGTGTGATTTACAGTCAAAGTTCCTCATCGTTTAGTATCAAATGGTGATTTTAATCAATGCACGAAAAGTTCCTTCTATGAAGGGAGGAGGATAATCTATCGGTGGGGACTGTGACCTGTGAAGGTCATCCTTTTCTCATCCTCTCATATTTCTTCATTTGGTGTATTATCTGAGTGATCACCTGGTCTGATGGACCAAAGGAAGATAAATGGTACACAGGTTAGATTTACAGTCATCTGAAAATGCAACGCCATCTCATGGAATCAGAGGAAGGGAACATTTTAAAGTGTTTCCAAAGCAACCTCATCTTAGAGTAGAGCCCATAAACCAGCCCAAAACAAATCAGAATTTGGGTGAAAATACATTATTATGCTGTGCAGCAAAAATAAGACACGTAAAAAGCGTGAGGGTGGGACTGAGGACTAAACCTTGTGCAACCCAGTCGACTTTGTAAGACCTGGGCAATGCTAGGTTTTAAAAGCTGTAATGTGAAATTCAGTTGCATGACATGAGTCATAACGTGTGTTAATGAAGCAATGCCCCTGGAGATCTATGGAAAACTAGACCACCAGCTAAATATTGGTGTGTTTTACCCAGGAAGTAGGTGAGCATAGGATTATGCTGCACATATAAGTGGGTCTACTCTGCATACCTCTATTAGGCCTCTAGGATAAGTAGAAAATTAACAATGTTAAATATGTGCAGCTGAATTTAAGCATTTCTTCAAACTATATTTTTCCATTTTGGATTGTGCATTGTCCTCTACAACAGGAATATAATCTAGGTTCTGGTTTGAACAACTCAGAAATCCATTTCTATAACATGGAGTAAGTAGTAGTTGTAATATCTTTCATTCCCAAGATGCAGAAAGTCTTCTTAGTGTTGTATACAGCAATTTTTCACAATAATGCAAAGATTAGGAGAAAATAAAGAAATTAAAAGAATAACATGGATTCAGTCACATACTAGTATCTGAAAAGAAATGGAGGGAATGATTTAGTTTCACCCTCCTCCAACTCTAATATAATGAATCCAAAACTTGTCCTCGTACATCGCTCTACACACATTCAAACCTACATTCATAATTGTGTCGAAATTTGCACAATAATTACAAATGATAATATCATCCTGAAAGCAGCGTCCCTAGCTTTCAGCAGAGCTCTCTCCTCAGCCGTCAGTGAGGGTTTCTGGTTCGGGTAACAGGTCACTGTCTTGGTGTCATCAGCACACCTAGAGATGAAGCCTAGAGCAGAGGAGGTGATTTCCTCCAGGTCCGCCTGCCAATCTGTGCACTGACAACAGTCCTGGAGCACAGAGGCTGCATCCCTCGGCCACACAGTAACTTTCTTCTTCACTGGCTCGTCAGCGGACGATATGTTGGTGGCGCCAGCAGGATGGAGATGTGGCTGGAGAGGCCAAGATGCGGTGCACGCACCGTGAATGCTGATGCACACTAGTCCAGAGTGTTTTCTCCCCGTGTGGGACAGGTGATGTGCTGGTAAAAACTGGGAGAGTGTTAGTCAGTTTCAGGTGATTAAAGTCCCCCGCAACCACGTAAAACGCCTCTGGGTGCTAATGGTGTCATACAATTAGCTCACTGCAGGCATATGCTAACATTTGCGTTGTATGATAGCATGTATGATATGCTATGTTCCATCATATTGGAGGATTAGAACTGGATTAGTGAGGGACATGTAATAAATAAAGAATTGTCAGTTCATACTATTTAAAGTGATAATGAATCTTCCTATAACTTGACAGAAATCCCCACAAATCTTTAAGTGGCCTTTTAATTGCCAGATTGCTGACAGAATTTTTTTTTTTTTAGAAAGGCAAAGGGCCCTTCAAAATGAGCAACAGAAGTGAAAAAAGTCACAGACGTTAGCTTCTCAATATACCTAAATAAGTTCACTAAAAATGTCTGTATCCACACAAAATGGACGTCCCTCCTCAATGAATGATTCATTAATCTAAATTTTATTGTGTTCCTGTTTTTCTTGGAGATTAAAGGCAGGCTTGTACAAATATGGCAGAAAGTAAATAGCTTTTACTCATATGTTCGTTTATTTCACTAAGATTTATTCAACCTGTGTGCTTTCTACTTGCCATTGTTCCTGTAAAAGGCAGCATTAGTCATCACAGTTTTATTAATTTGATGTCATATTTTCAGAGCATACCGACACGTTTGCCATCTTAACGTTTCTTTCGTCTTAGAAAAAAACAAAAAAAAACAAAAACAGAAGGAAATTCTTTTGAACATTGCTGTGAAACTGATCTGGCATCCAGTGAAAAGCAAGTGAAGAGGTCACTGATGAGAGCGGACATCCTGTCCCCTCCACTCCTCTCTGAGTCCTGAACTAACAGTCATCACTGCAGCCTTTGTTCACCTTGTTGTTTACTTTTTGTTGATATTTTTTTCTTCTTTTTATGAGTCACACTTATCAGCAGTAACTGCAAGTTTGCAAGCAACTCAGGTCAGCTGAGTCAATGATTATGATTCAGTGGCTGTGTGTTTGGAAGCGATCAAGAGAGCAAGATTATCGGCCTGCAGGATTGATGGGACTTATGAATTATTAGGTGGAAGGAAAAGTAATATCGAAAAACTGGGCACTGAAGACCTGCAGGAGAAATGACCAATGACTGCAGCGCTGTGGAATAAAACAGACATTCACATGATTTATAAGGTTTAGGGAAAACCCTGGAGAAAGACCAACGCTTATGTAATTAGGGCTGGCTAGTCAAGGCCAGCCTTTTCACAACAATTGGCCATTTTCACAGCAATGTTCAAAAGAATTTCCTTCTGCTATTCCCCCCCCCCTCCTCAGTCAAGCAGAAAACTGCTCCGCTCCTGCTTCTTCGTCTAGCGAGGCCAGCTAAACTCTAGTAGGACAGTTAGATTCTCATTTGTAAAAGGCAGTAGTGACAAGTGAGTAAATGAAATTCATAAAGATGATTCACTGAGAGAGACCAGCAGGAGACGTCAAGTTTTGACTGAGGAATTGTTCTATTCAGTTCAAGTTGAACATAACAGCAAAGACCTTCTAGACTCAGAAGTTATGATTATTATAATTTAGATCTGGTGATATTCGTCTGTTATTAGTTATCTCAGTGAGCCAGACAGGTCATCTACACATAAACAGGATCTAAATTATGCATGACAATAGCAACAGGGAATTATTAGTGAACATGCTTACTGAAATGTATTTATTATGCAGATAAAAATATATATTTTCCTGATGACAGCTTCAGCATGTATGCTTTGACTTATTCTTCCACACTGTCTTTGAATCCCTTTGTTCTGAAGGCCTTGCTCTTTACTCGATTGGATTCAACTTGAGTGATAGATTGGTCTTCCTGACAGCTTTACTTTCTTTCTCAGCCAGTTGAATTTTCTGGTGTGTATTCCTGGGTACTTTACTGGCTGAAAAATCCACCATCCCTCCATCTTCACAGCCTGGGTTTCCCCCTCAAAACCTGTTAAGTCTGGCGGTCGGAGCACTCGGTCAGTCTGCCAGCAACCCACTGCGTTTTAAAAAAAAAATGTTTCAAGTTGACAGTTAATTTAATAATATGACTAGGTAATTTGTACATGATTAGAAGACATTGTTGACAACACTTAACCACACAGTCTATAAAAAGCAACAAAAAAAGCATAATTAATGTACATATACATTTTCTGCACTGTCCTAGTTAAGTAAACAGTTGTTGGCTTGGTCTTAAAACAAGCTGCTCGCATTAAGAGCTGCACGTATGTGACTTTCATGAAGACATTTTTCTTTTTTACATATTTGTCAGCACTGCTGTCATGACAGCATGTTATGAGGGAGATCATTTATAAACAGACATGTCTCCTCCACCTCCTCCTCCCTGTGCTGCTTTTGCTGCCTGAAGAAACACGCCTCTTCCGAGTCTTCCCAACCAAAACCCACCAACTAGAGCCAGGAGGAATGCCTTAGCCCTGTCAATCAATGCTAACTGTGCTTGACGATGACTTACCATTACAGGAAAACCGTTAATTGTCATCGCTGGCCATGCTAGCTAGCCGGAGCATTCATGGCATTCTCTGCTAGCTGCAGCACAACAGAGAGAGCAAGTGTGGGAGGGGGAGAGAGATGAATAAAGCCACACCAGGTTATGATTGACAGCGCTAGCTCTGATAGCTGAGCACTAGGTCAGCTATCTAGCTAACTAGTTAGCACTGGGAGAAGGCAGATGAGCTCAGTTTTTTTTTTCATATCATATTATATATAATATGCTATATATATATATATATATATATATATATATATATATATATATATATATATATATATATATATGAGATCATGTCTCAAATGTCATGACATGGTGAGTTTTAACAAATGTAAAAAAAAAAAAAAAAGTATTACAAAAGTTTAGCTTTAAGCAGCTTTAAGGCATAAATGGACTAAGCAGCTGCTTCGGGCCCCCCAGACCTCCAGGGGCCCCCATAAATGGTTACATTTAAACTCAGATCAATGTTTCTCTGGCTGGTCTGTTTAAATACCAGGCTAGCAAGGTATCCCACAATTCACTGTGTCATCAGCAGCAGCAGCAACTAACTAAACCACTTGTTTGTCACACAAATTGTTTTAAAATGTTTCCGGTGGAAATTTGGATTCTAAACCTTCATATATGCAGCCAGTTCATCAAGAATGAATATTTCCTTTCAGAACCAGCTCTTGTTAGCTAGTTTTGGACATTTACATGAAACCATGAAAGAGTTGCATGTTCATTTGAATGACCATCTTGCTCTGTGTTAGGGTGCACGTTTGCATATGATGAAGACTTGCAGGGCCTGATGCATTTTCCATCCATGATAGTTCAGGGGGGAGAACAGAGGCTACATCCACCACCAAGGGGGGGCAAAACTGTGATGTGGAGAACATGGTCATCTAGTGGAAGCCTGTGATAGAGTTTTCCACGGTAAATGCAGAGATATTTGATCAATATAAAATGGGAGGAAATGTAACCTCTGTGTTGGTCAGTTAGTCTTATTTCAGATCGGCTGGCTGTGGTGCTTCTGTGCACAGCTTTTTTTTTTTTTTTTTTTAGCACATCTGACTGACAGCAGTGGGAAGTTAAGGTAAAGAAGTAACAGATGAGCTGCATAGCAACTAAGCTAAAACATGAAAAATAACCTTTCTTGAGACCTTTTAGCATTACTTAACACGTTCTTGGAAGAAAATAAGTGCTGCAAGATTTTATGAGAGTGACATGAAGCGTGGATATGTTTACTACAGATTTGCAGAAAACATGGGTAACCTCCTCAGAAGCTGGAATCCGGAGAGGAACCGTGCAAATCTGTCATGTCGGCACCAGACTCAGACCCCTACTTAATATCCACAACCACAGCTGAGTTTATTATTTATAGAGGGCCCTTCTTCTTGGATCATTCACACTGTCTTAGTGTGTTTGAGGAGAGCTTCCACAAACATACCCTGATTTATTTTGTCCTAATTTTCTTTTTTTGTTGTTGTTTCAAAACAGAAACGTGCCTGAATTAAAACTTCTACAAGAGCAAGAGGCACAAAGCAAGGGAGATCTCCGTCACTTTTCTGGATTAAAAACTGTCAACAAAATAGTTGCAAGTCTGCAAAAGCTATGTCTGCATTTTCTGCTGCTAAATTATTAACCTCCAGCTCACTGAAGTTTTTTATTGTCTGTTTTTTTTCCCTGACTGACCCCTCTCCAAAAGGTCTGACATTATCTCAGAGGCGATTCCTTTCAGTTGCTTGGTGAGAACCTTCTGACCGCAGACGGAGCAGAGGCAGAGCACACAGCAGAAGGGCCACCAAACGTGTTCTTTTAACTTATCGGGAGAAGTGCCAGCGTTGTGTGGGTGTGATTAGGTTTGCAGCCTTGCCAGCATGACTGCTTCAAATTCTCTGATGACCAAATCATTTTGTGGCCTGTGGACCACTTGCTATGAATGAGCTACGGTTAAGTCTGGAACCAGGCGCACCCCAAGCAGATTGAAGTGAAGTCAATTAAGTTTGATTCAAAAATGCTTCGATTCCAAAGGGAAATTAAATAAATAACTGTAAACTTTGATTTTTATCACCATGGTTCTTCTCACTAAATCATTTTCAACAGTCTATTTTTAAATCAAATTAAAACACAGACTAATCTTTTTTTTTTTTAATTATTATTATCTTCATATTTGATCCCCCATATAGAGAGCTGCTTGTCTAATTTCCAACCAGAAAAGAAATTCTCAACTGCATGATACTTAGAATCTCAATCAGCCAAGGTCAATCACTTTCCAAATAATGTCATTCAATAATCTTAAAAACATTTCCTAATACAACCAGGTTCACTGGGTTTTGTTCACTGCATGATAAAGACTGTGGGATAAAAAAACTGATAAATAAAATAAACACGTGAACAAAAGGGAGACATAAAAAGCCAAGAAACCAGCAGCTGTGGTCGTAGTTTGGAAGTAGAAAGTCAGAGGCCTCTGAAAAAACCTGACTGAAGATGCTTTCCCTTCACAAGACCTTCTCACGAAGAGGATGGTCAGGGTTGTCCATAAGAATCCTTCTTTGCATCATCGTCTCCAAAGGTTCCACAGTCGCCCCCAGAACAGAACCAGCAAAGGCTCAATCAGGCTGCCGAGCCTTTTTCTATATGGACACACCTCAGAAGTTACTCATTCTCTCACTTCTTTCCTCTCTTTCCAAGAGAGTCCAGAATCTCCAGCTGACTCCAACCAAGCTCTCTGCATGACCCAGTTTCGGGTTATTTCTTGTCAATGTTATGAATTAGACAGTTTTAATAAAGACTGTGAGATGATTTTCAAAAACATTCCAATTATCCAATTTTATTAGCCTACTACGAAATGCCAAACCCTCGTGGCTAAGTTCGCTGGAAGTTATGGGGATCAACAAGACGTATTTGTCGGGCACCATGAATGGTTATATTCACGATCTTTTAACTTATTCCAAACTGTGGATGCAAAATATTTTACTGGGATCCAGAGCAGAGAGACACTTCTACCCTGGGGATATGTTACTAAACAGCCATGGCAAATCGCTGAATGCAGCATGACACAAAGTGATGAATACAAATCTGGAAATATGTGTATCTGTTGTCCCATATGTATAGGTTGGCTCTTCTGTCTGGCAGCATTCAGTATTCCCTTGCAGTCATGCTGGAGTGGCATTACACTAAGAGAGATGTGGGTCACACTTTTATCCCAGTCCAGCACTGAAAGGTGCTGTGCTCGCTCCACCTGCACCCTGAGAGCTGACTGACACTGCTATAGGTTATTTTCTGTTCCTATTTACTGTTTTTGTAGTTATTTTACATATTTTTTTTAAGATTTCACATTGTCAAAATATTAATTTGCATGCATTCAATGTTATGTTCTAATGTTCTGTAAGCTTCATAGTACTATGTCCGTTGTTCGTGAATAAATTGAGGTTTCTATAAAACAACGATATTAATGATAATACAAATTGGGGCTAGTTTGTTTTTTCCTTTAGTGATAGTTCAGAATTTTTGAAGAAGGATTTTTAGAAGTTATTTTTTACTAATAGGCTATTTAGACGTTGTAAAGTGGAAACCTACAGAGCACTGGAGGGCTAACAGCTACTGAGAGAGGCCTATTGGCCTATTGTAGCATCTTAACACACTGTTTCTCATCACTGGTGCTCAGGAACCACTGCCCTGCATGTGTTAGCTGTGTCTCTGCTCTGGCACATTCAAATGATAGCATTAGCTCCTGTGTGCCATCAAGTGCTGCAAAAGCCTGTTAATCATCAGTTCATTCATGTCAGGTATATAGCAGAAGGGAAGCACCTAATGAATGCAGGGCAGGGGTCCCTGAGGACCAGGATTGAGAAACGCTGCGTTAACCTAAACTGAGGATGAATCTGGTAAACAGCACTATATTAGAAGATATTGATCCTTTGCACTTCATCTGCCTGATGTAATGGTGCAGGAATATGGTCCTGTTTTAGTTGACCATACTTAATTCAAACTAAAGAGTCTGGATTTGTTTTTGTATTTATGTGAGGTGTGCAAGTGTGAGGTCTTACCTTTCAGAGGATCTCTGACAGAGATGCGGCGCTCCTGTCTCTGCCTTCATAGCTTTAGGCAACCAGCCGATGTTTGGTGACGTTGTTAATGAGTTGTTGGGTGGTGGGTCAGCGCCTGATGACATCAGTGAAGCTTTCTCTGGTTTCCTGGTCACCAGGCCTCAGCCTTGACACCTCACGCCTGGATTCATTATCCACAGATATCTAGCAAAGCTCCACAAACACTCTGCCTGCATTCTTTCCATCAACCTCTGAAATCAACAAACCTCATGAGAACCATCCAGCCACCCACACCAAACTTACCGTGTCCTCCAGGAGCCAAACATCCTCATCTTAGCAGACCCACTCCACCCAACAGGAAGAAAAATAAACTCAGACCTGCAAACACACCATCTTTCTCTGTGATGCTTACATCATTAACTTTTCACTTTCCATCCAGACACTGCTGCTGTGCTGGAGCTCTGCACCAGAGCCCATTTCTTGTTCCTTTTGTAAATAAATCTATGAAGTTGCAGCATGTAACGTATTTATTAAAACCGTCACTATGTTGTGACAGCATAACATCAGATAAATAATCGATGAAAAAAAAATCTACTCTCCCAGTCAGAAAGCGTTGTCAATCATGCTCATATAAGCATTGTTAAAGGTGGAGAAACAACTTACTGTTGTTACCAGAAAACTGTGTATTCACCATTGTCTGTGGCTATGCTAACTAGCCTGAGCATTCACAGCAGGACCCATTGTGGGGAAGGAGCATAACAGAGAGAAAGGGTAAGGGTGTGAGCAGCATGTAAATGATGGTGCTTGACAGCACTCAGACCCTCCTTCTGGCTCTTATTGGTTGTTTCTGACTGGCAGCTGTGTATTTCTGCAGATTGATTTTTTTCACAGATTATGTGTCTCATACTGTCACAACATGGTGACACTTTTAAAAAAGCATATTGCTTACCCAAGATGGTAGCACTTTATTTGAAGGGGTGTACATAAGACCGACATGACACTGTCGTAGACATCACAGGTGTTATGCTGAAGGAGTCTTTATGTTTTTGATTGTTGTCATGAAGTGTCATTTGGTAAATAATGATATTACCAATGCAAAGTTGTGCTATAAAGTGCATTAAAAGTTAATTTAAAGTGCGAACTTTGCAATAAACGTGTCATTATTTATTGAATATTTCATGACAACAGTCATAAACATTCATGAAGATTCCCTTCATGTTCACGACAGGCGTTATGTCATGTTTATGACAGTGTCATGTCAGTCTTACGCACATCCCAAACAGCTTAAACGGCGCAGCCCGAAGTCCAGCGGACATCGGAGATGATATGTGGAAACAACATTAATGTTTATTCAACATTTAGTGCAAAGAGTATAGAAATGACAAGGAGAGGAGTTGGAGCCAAATTGCAAATTGATGAACCCGGTAAGTTTTCAGCTGTTCTTCGTAACGTGACATAAATAGGTGCAATGATTTTTATTCAGGCAAGACTTTACGCTGACTCTAGCCACATTGCATTGCAGGTAAATTCTAGTAAAGCATTGATTAATGCCTGGTTTTGTAGCCATTATTTTGTGCCCTATGTTGGACACCAAACGGCCCGATCGAACCCGTTATACGTAGGATTTCTGTTGAGCACTGGCAAGGCATGGTTCTGGGTGTGCTGTAGGGCAGACAGGTGGGGCAGAGTTCAGCATCAGCGCCAG
The DNA here is from genome assembly GCF_001443285.1 of Poecilia latipinna. Taxonomy (NCBI): domain Eukaryota; kingdom Metazoa; phylum Chordata; class Actinopteri; order Cyprinodontiformes; family Poeciliidae; genus Poecilia; species Poecilia latipinna. The sequence goes on from NW_015117306.1 coordinate 13,561, forward strand.
GTCAGTCCGCTACAAACTGCTGTGGGGCTTCATTAACCAGACTCACTCTCTTTATCTGTAGCAGTGTCTGAGGGTCCTGGTTGCCCCGACAGACAGCCCACAGGCAGCCACTGTGCAACCAGAAAGAACGCTGGCTGCTTACCAGCTGCAGCTCATTTAGTATTAAATGTTATTTGTTAGCCAAGTGTCTGTGCAACAAGAGCTTAGGTAAGGGTTATTTTTAGCAAAATTAGTGTGACCTGCAACCTGCGTCGTAATGCGACACAGGTCGCAGGTCTTTCTCCACCTCAACAATTACCACGAAGTATCTCTATTCTTCCTTGAATAAAAGTTTGGAATAGTCTACGGTGAGTCACTTCACCTACTGAAGAACAAACATGTTTTAATCCTGCAGCAGATCTCCTTTTCTACTGCCGGGTTAAAACATGTTTGAGACATGAGGCAGGAGCTTGGAAGATGCTGGAAGACCGTGGAGACTGGAAGATTGGAGGGCGTTACCTACGAAGAGGCTCTGGAGATCAGCCATGAGGACTGCTCAGGAAAAATGGTCAATTATGCTTTCATTTACAACATGACTCTATCTGCTTTTATATGCCCTTAAACCTAAATCCTAATCAGGGATTTTGTTCAAAACGTTACAGTTAATTACGACATTCATCTGTTTGAAGACAAAAAACTTTCTTGAATGGAGCAAAATCTCTTTGAAAAGGCCTCATTTAACGTTTCTATGCATATGTCAAAGACGGTTTCTCATTGAAGTTTTAGAAAATGGCTCAATGTGAGAGTCATCTGTAGCAGCTGCTTGCTTGTGAGAGAGTTGAGCTGTTCTGTGAAGATGCCAGTCAGTAACTGTTTCAGAGTCAGAGTGCAAGTGAGATAAATGACTCACAAACATCTGCTGTGGAGCTTTCCTCCTTCTTCTGTCGCCTGTTGATGTGTTTTTCCTCTCTCGGCAGACTTCACCTCAGTTTTGATGCAACAGTAACAAGCAATCCAGCCACATGGCAGAAAGGCTAAAGGGGCTGAAGGTCTTCTGCTCATGCCAAGTGACTTTTAAAGCAATTTGGATTTTAAAGGTTTTGAAATGTTTCAGTGACTTTTTGGTAAAAGATTATTTTTGAGGGAGGCAGTATTGTTTTATTGCCAGGTAATCATGCCTTGTCATGCTCAGCACTTACATGTTACTGAAGAACAAAATAAAGAACTTACTGAACTGTTTATCATGTCAGCACTCTGACAGGCCTGCCAAACAGACGTGTTGACATGGTCACCGTTTAATTCAGCTCTATATGTTGCTGTGTTTTCAGCGGATAGGTCAAATTCAACAAGCATCTAAAATAAATACTGCTGATTGAATTTCTGACTGAAGCTGCATGCATAATGGGAAATTTAACATTCTTCCTAATTAATTGAATGAAACAAGAAGGACAAAAAGGAAGGATGAGAAACAAACACATGCTGCTCAAGGTACTAATGGGCAGATTAACAACAGACAACAAACAGGAAAACCGTTTATCCACCGTCATCAGTGGCCATGGTAACTAGTCAGAGTATTCATTTCAGGCTCTGATTGATTGTGTCCGACTGAGCGGTGTGTTTGTTAGTACTGGTACTAACCAGTGCTCCCACTGGTTGTAGAAAAAAATAAGGAGCTCAGTTTTTTTCCATAGATTGTCTTTCTCATATTATACTACTATGAAAAAGTGACAGCTTTAACAAATATGTAAAAAAAAAAATTATATAATTTTTTTATTATATAATTATAATAAAAATTATAATAAAAATTAGGCAACAGAAGCCTGTTAGCGTAGGCTTCTGTTGCCTTTGATTACTCATGAAAGACACTCGAAATTCCTTTTTGGATCAAAAACAGAAGTTAAAGCTTCTTAGTTAGCTTTAACTAAGAAGCTGTTCTGAAAGCACACTGCATGTTGTCCTTCACAGGACTTTGACATGTGGCAGTATTTAAATCCTAATATGAAACATATAAAGAAGTTATTGATAACATAGGGATTTCAATCACGAGCTTCTTTGTGCTCACACTTCTATTGGTTGTGCACATGGGACTGCTTTCATAGTGCAGTTTCCTAGAAACTGGCTGCTAAGAGGAAGACGGGTATTAGAAAATACAAATTCAGAAACAAGCTGAACTGAAACGTAACCGGGGCAGAAAACCTTGAGTTGGAAATGCTGAATGAATGAAACATTGTAATATTATCATTAGCATGGCTCCTTCCTCAGAGGATGCGGCAAGCATTGTGCACCACTTCTAAACCTAACGCCGTTTTCTGTAAAGTTTTCTGTTTTCTACTTGTCTCAGGTAAACATGATAGTACGATCATTTTGCCAGGATCTGCAGCATGTTGAGCTCAGTTTGGTCATCTTGGTCCTTTTGACTGGTTTACAAGTAGCTTACTCCTTTCTTTCAAATAAACCTACTGATCTGTATTGATCTTCAATTCTGACTCTGTTGGTAAAATATATATATTTTTTTTATGGTCGTTTTTACTACTGACTAAATACGACTGCAATGAGACTTCTGTGAAAACGGTTTACGACCCCAAAGCAACCCACATGTGCAGAGGAACATCGTCGACATCACACAGCAGCGCTCTGTTTACGTTTACGGAAGTATTTATGGATGCTACCGTCTATGGATTGTTTTTAAAGTTATTCAGCAATGGGAGCTTATCACAATATCATAATAAGAGAAAGGAAGATGATAGAAGGAAAGCACAACCAACAGCAACGGTCTTTGAAGCATTGACACCAACTTCTGCAGAGATGTTTGTGTGGATGTGTATTCAGAGCCAGGAGTGGTGGGATATGATGCATTTCACTTCATTCATAATTCCATAACTATAATTTTCAGCCATTGTTTTTGCCTGGATTTACTCTGTCTGGCTTCTGGTGCAGAAATATGATGCATGCCTCATTTTGATGACATAAAAGCTGGACAAAACATGATATTGCCATTCAGACTGCAGATGCTTTGAAAAATAAGTGATGTGTATCTGATTTAGCTCCACACAAGTTCTGTGTAGCTACTTCTGCTGGCTTGGACAGGCAGCCTGTTGATTAATTTGAACACTACTGCCACCTAGTGACTGGAGGCTTGTTTATCAGTTAAGCATGAATAAAGAAAATGGTAAAGTTTTCCTTCCCCCCCCCCCCCCCCGCCACTATTTGAGAAGTACTGCCCCAATCCATTCAGTTGCTGCCGTGTGATTGAATGGCTTACTATTTGTGTTATCAAACAATTACACACGTGAACTAATTTGTTGCTAACCCTCTGTTAATGTCCATGAAGTGGGCTCACTACCAGCATGCTTCAGAGACAGGAAACTACACATATTTTTATAAAGAACCTCAAACATTGTCTGAACGCAAAGCAGTTACTACCCAGTCATAAAGTCTTCTGCCGCTTCTTGTGTTTACATGGTTTCTGTCTGTTTGTTATACTGTTGTTATGTGTAAATGTTTTTGCTTTCAACAGAATATATGGACTTTGTTCTCTCCTGTGAATTGCATAGTGAGGTGTTTTGTTTGTTTTTTGTCCTTTTTTTCTTAGGAAAAATTATTAAATTTAGCTATTATGTGAATTCCAGTATATTCAGAGTGACATGAGTAGTATTGTTGATTAATGTGCACCATCCTAATCAAATCAAATAACATTAAACAATAACCCTACAGTGATCAATGCTCAATGATATGCATACAACGCTTTGAGCCTTCCAGAATCTGGAACAATGTGTTACCACAGGAATGTGAAACTTGCTTTCATGCAGAGGATGCATGTATTACCCTAAAATGTCAGTTCTGGCCATAACCAGTCATTAGATCAAAGGAGCAAAAATAAACTATACATATGTTTTATTTGAACTTATTATTATTATTATTCGCGCAGATTTTAGCTATTTGTTATTTCTTTTTTTTAATGTATTGGTATGAAAATATAATAAAGTGGCCAGAATATAAGCCTAACACTTGTGAGCGACAACACATCGACTGAAAGTTGTCTGAAGGTTCACACCATTCAGGCCAACACTATGGCTTATTTCCACAAATATTCATATATTGTAAATATCTTGAAATATTAATTGTTTTTGAAACTCAGCAGCATTCTGTGACACAAATACATCAGTCTGTGCCAGCAGAACACGCCTGAGGAAGATGAAAGCACTGCTGCTTTTTCTGTTTAATGGCACGTCTTGACAGAGCAATATAGAATATTTTCAACCTTGTGCCTTAATGAGAGGATCTGAGAGGGCTTAATGAGGGAACACTTTCTCTGTGTACAAATAAATAGATTCCTTGGAGATGCATTCATTCGATTCACAACTTCTCAGAGACTGTCCGCCCATTTCCTGCCCACAGCTGAGCTCCTCAACCGGCACACTGTGTTGTCACAGCGTTTAATCTTGACATTATTAAATGTGAATGCATTGTAATGAATTGTAACAATACAGACATGGGTGAATGAAAAAAAAAATAGTGGCACAGCTTTTTATCTGCTCTACCAGGCTGTTATCATAGTTCCAGTTCAAACCTGGGGCCTCATTTATAAAGCGTGCTTGCGCAGAAAAAGATGTTTATGCCATATTTTACGCTGCATAAAAAAAAATCACTTTGCGTCAAAGTTTGCGTAAATATACGCACACTTTTTCCCTGGCGTGAAAATGTGCGGCAGCCACGCTAATGTTTACTGTGAACAATATCAAACTACCAAGCGTCAAAACTCACCTAAATACACTGAAATCTGACTACATTCAGTTATTTAGACCAAGAAGCATCAAACCCAATGTTTTTGTTCATGATTTTGAAATTTTGTTTAAACGTAAACGATGAAACTGAACCGCATTTATCCTCAGACAATAACCTAACACACATACAAAATTAAAAAATAAAAATAAAAAAAAGCAACAAATAAATAAAAAGACGTGAAAATCTTGCTAAGCAAAGGTGAGCTGCGTAATTGTGGAGCTTTAGCTCTGATATAGAACATCACCAATGGACAGATTCAAGAGCGATTGATCAGAGATCATATTGATCTGCTGGGAAATGTTGGTGATGGTTTATTAGCGTTTAGATTAATCCAGACCGATCTTCCTGGAGCTCTGAGCGAAATTTAAAGAAGGAGCCGAGCGGTACCGGTACCGGTACCGGAGGCGCAGCTTCCTTCAGTGGAGCCGCCCGCTTTGTGAATGCGCCTTTATGGACAGAAAACATCTCTATTCTGTAAATGTACAACTTATACACATGATTCCTCTATTTCGAATAAAGGTCCACATTGGAAAGGACTCCTGGGCTCTCTGTCTGTCTTTAAATCGCGGCTGAACGCTCTGCTGTTCAAACAGGCATTGGCACAATCTCTTTATTTGTTTTTTTTTTTTTTTTTTTTTTTTAAAATGTATTATTTTTATTTTGTGAGGTGACATTATGTGCTCTGAAAGCACCTTTTAAATAAAATATATAATTATTATCATAAATACTTTTACTGCTACAAACAAGGACGTTGCCATGGTTACTGCTTCACGTGGCCGGCAGACTTCTGTATATTTATACTAATCATCAATATTTATGGGTGGCGACGGGGCGGACCAGCAGTTGCGCTTAATTTCCCGCAAATTGCGATATATAAAGGTAAAGTGCGCAGCCACGTGCGTGCGCATGGCTCTGTACGTTCCAATTTTTATTTTTTTCCCCCACTATTTGAGAAGATTACTTGGCAAAGTCAAGCCATGTTTTTTTCCCCGATGTTTTTTAGGTTTGTTAGGAGAGTTTTTGCAAGACAGTGTGGGAAAATGTTGCTGGGTGAAAATTAGGTTATGGGGAGACTTTTACCAAATGATACTGAATTCTGAAATTTAAAAGCGTTCTGACCAACATTAGGTGATTTAGTCCGATCCCATCATCAGAGGATAGATTTTAAAATGCTGCTGTTGTCTATCTATAAAGAACTAAATGATTCCAAACTCCCTGATGAGCTGAGATGTGTTGAAAATGTTGATTCCTTCAAATCAAGACCAAACGCATTGTTTACAGCTTTTGATCAAACCTAATCAACCTAATGAACTGTTGGCGTTTGAATTGTTAGACTGAAGGCTAGTCAAAGGTGGGATATACATGTAAAATTAAACTTCAGTCAAAGGTCAGGCTTAGCCTTCCTGTCATCATCTGTATATTAAAATGTACTTATTTATGCAATGTTCTTACTCTTATGTTATCTTCCCTTTGATTTCCACCAAAGCGTTTGGATTCTCTTGTGTGAAACTGTGTTATTGAAATAGACTCCCAGTGCCTTGCACTGAAAAAAATAACTCTTTGGATTAACATAAAAAAATCATGGAAAGATTTTCCACCTGATTACTTTGCTTTAT
>NW_015117307.1:0-3555 GCF_001443285.1 Poecilia latipinna
CTTCTTCTTCTTCTTCTTCTTCTTCTTCTTTAGATTTTAATGGCAGCTTGCATCCATTTACGTTGCACTACTGCCCTCTATTGACTCCTATCACCTACACCTCAAATTCTCTTAAAAATCCCAGTGTTTTTTAAAAAACAAAAAATCTTATTTTTTTCCCTCAATACTATTCAGCTGATCGATCACCTTCTCAAATTTCAATTCCCTACTAACACCTAGTTCTGTTTTTAATAATCTTCTTTGGCTTGCATATTTTCTACATTTAATCAAAACATGTTCCATTGTTTCTACATCATCACACCATCTACATAAACCAGTAAGGTGTTTCCCCATCTTAGAAAGAGTTCCGTTTAGGAAACTATGCCCAGTTCTTATTCTATTTATTATTACTCTTCCCTCCTGTTTAATCCTCTGATCCTTTCTACATCGACTGTATTTTGTATCCTAAATAAATGTCTTCCATTTATTTCATTTACCCACCTGGCTTCCCATATCTCCTTGCTTTCTTTCCAAATTATACTTTTGCCTTCAGATTTAGATAACTTTATTTGCATATCAATATCATCTTTTTTAATTGTCTCCTTAGCCAGCCTGTCCGCTCTTTCATTCCCCATAATACCTACATGAGCAGGAGTCCAGAATAATATAACATTTTTATTTTGTTCACATATCCTATGATGAACCGCCATAATCTCATATAAAATATTTTGATGATTTTTTGTACGTCCCTTTCCGATACTTGTTAATGCAGATAGAGTCACTACAAACTATTATTTTATTCCTATTAATTTCTTCCACCCACTCTAAAGCTACTAAAATAGCACAGAGTTCTACTGCAAATACACTCAAATAATCAGATGTTCTTTTTGAAATACTCAGGAATCACTACGGCTATACTGGTTGCTTCACTTCTGGGGTCTTTTGACCCATCAGTATAAATTTGCAAATATTCATTATATTTATTCTACATTTGATTATAAAATTCTTGGCAAGTATCTAATGTGTTCCTTTTCCTAATATTTGTTAGTGTTCTGTCTACATTAATATATTTCCAAATCCATGTCGGTCTCAAAGGCCACACTACAGTTGGACTAAATTCCTTATAATATACATAAAAAATTTTCGCCCTATCATCCCCAACCCACCCAAAGCTATCAACTTGTTTCTTTCCTCTTTCCCAACACTCTCCTAATAATTTCTTAACCGGGTGATCTGCATTATGTCCTTTTAAACTTATCCAATAATTGACCATTAGCTGCTGTCTTCTAATGCATAATGGCATTTCTCCTGACTCTACTTGTAAGGCACATATTGGTGTTGATTTAACTGCCCCTAAACAAATTCTCATTGCTCTGGCTTGAATAACGTCTAACTTTTTTAACCTAGTTTTAGCTGCTGATCCATACACCACACTCCCATAATCTATTCTTGATCTAATTAGAGACACATATATATTTTTAAGGGAATCGAAATTTGCACCCCATGTCAACCCAGCTAAACACCTCATAATGTTTAGAACCTTTTTACTCTTCTCCATAATATGTTCTATATGATTTCCCCGTTAGTTTCTTATCAAAAACTACTCCCAAAAACCGAACCCAATCAACCCTTTCTAACTCTTTCCCATATAACCACAACTTTTTATCAACCCCTATTTTTTTATTTGTAAAAAACATTACTTTTGTCTTTTCAATTGAAAATTTAAAGCCCCACTTTACCCTCACTTACCCACTTTATCTATACCTTCCTGTAGTTTAACAATAAGATGTTCCACATTTCTTCCCCTTTTCCATAATGCTTCATCATCAGCAAAAAGTGACTTACCAAAACCGATGGATAATTCTTTAAAAATGTCGTTGATCATAACTGAAAATAATGTTGGACTTACCACACTTCCTTGAGGGGTTCCATTTTCTATTTTACATAATTTCAAAAACTGACATCCTACTTTAACTTGAATATTTCTATCCCGTAAAAAATACCATAACCAATTAAACATATTACCTCCTATACCTATCTGATGTAATTTAATCATTAACCCTTCCCTCCATAACGCATCATATGCTTTCTCCACATCAAAAAACACAACAGTTTCCTTATTAACCTGAGCTTTTCTAATATCATCCTCTAAACATAACATAGGATCTATCGTTCCTCTCCCTCTACGGAAGCCACTCTGATAAGGAGCAATTAAATGTTTTGACTCTAAATATTGTGTCAATCTCTCATTCACCATCCTTTCCATCAGTTTACACAAATTAGATGTTAAAGCTATTGGTCTGTAATTTCCAGGGTTGCTGTGGTCTTTCCCAGGTTTCTTCAATGGAATAATAATGGCTTCTTTCCACTTACACGGCAGTCTCCCCTCCTTCCAAATCTTATTGTATAAAATTAATAATTTTTTTAAAACTTCCTCACTTACATGTCTTAGCATAATATAACACACTTCATCTTTACCTGGAGCACTATTCTTAGTTCTATCTAATGCTCTTTTCAGCTCCCCAATAGAGAAAGGATAGTTTATCAGATCATTATCATTCTCCTTTCTTCTTAAGATTCCATCATTTTCCTTTCTAGTTCTCTCCCTTCCCTTTATTTCATTACCTGATAAGTTTTTCCCACTATGTATCTCCACAAATGTTCTCACTAGCATATCAACCTTTTCCCTGTCAGTTACAGCTACTATATCATTTTTACTTAATATAGGATAACTCCATTCCCTTCTATCTCCTCCCATTTTTTGATCATCCCCCACACATCCCCTAACTTTGTACTATTGCCAATTGTGTCACAGAAACCTCTCCAAAATTCTCTTTTTGTGCTTCTTATTGTTCTCCTTACTTTTGCTTGTGACTTTTTATATTCAATTAAATGTTGAAAATTATGAGACCTCTTAACCAATTTAAATGCTTTATTTCTTTCTCTAACTGCTTTCCTACACTCATCATTCCACCATGGAACGACCTTTCTCCTATTTTTCCCCGATGTTTTTGGAATAGTCGCCTCACCAGCCGCTAAAATACCCTGACTAATCTCTCGGTTCATACTTTCAATACTCTGATTATTTTGAACATTTGAAATTTTCCTATCACATAATTTATAAAATTCCTCCCAATTTGCTTTCTCAAATATCCACTTTCCTCCCATCATTTCAGTATTATGCACCTGGCCCACCCTTATTTTACTAATTATAATGTAGTGATCACTACCAAATGACTTATTTTTAACTTGCCACTCACATAATGGAGCTAAACAGCTAGAAACAAATGTCAAATCTAATACAGATTCCTTACCTGAATTTATATCAATTCTTGTCTTCTTACCATTATTCAAGCAAACCAAATTATTACTATCTAGAAATTCTTCTAAAATGTTCCCATTATAATCTACTTTTCCACTACCCCATAATGAATGATGTGCATTAAAATCTCCACACCAAATAACATTTCCTTTCATATCTATCTCTTCAAGTTTACTTACCTCAAGCTTTTTACAAGGATTGTAAAAATTTAGAACCAACAGTACCTTCTCTTCCACCCATATTTCAGTTGCAAC
>NW_015117307.1:7658-13120 GCF_001443285.1 Poecilia latipinna
CGGTCATTCTCCACCACCTTTGGGGGTGTTCCCCACTTTGACCTCGGGGCTTCCAGTCCATATTCTGCCAGGATTTGGGCATCCAAAAGCCTCCATCCACTGCATATTTAGAATTTTTTAAAGCTTTCACACACAAAACATTGATAACTCTAACTTTTACACACACTAAAATGATAATAGAAAGTAGCAATAAAAACAGGATCTGGTCCTCAGGTGTAGTAATAAAAAGTGAATTTATTTAGAATAATTCTCTATCCTTGGGTTACTCTGGGTCCTTCAGGCAATGTTCACAAACCAAAGTTTATATTGTTTCACAGATTTACATGGCAAATACAAAACCTGTATAATAACTTAATATAAACTGTATGTTTAAACATACGATCTAAACATACAGTACAGTCTAAACATGTTTGTTGCTTTGCCTGCAGAATTTCTGGTTTATCTAATAATCTAGTAAGGTGAAGTGCAAATTGCAATCAGGTAATGGTGAATTTAAGGGTCAAGCTTAAGTTGCAGAAATGATTGAAGCAGCTCCATTTCCCAAAAAGGATACATGTGTACATTGGTAAGGAAAGAAGGTCATTTTTTCCTTAGATGCATTAGCCTTTTGGGGACCTAAACAATGTTTCAGTTATACTGCAAATTTTAGGATGTGAAAGGTTTAGATCAGAAATGTCATGGTAAAGATTAAAATTGTTAGCTAAAAGTACAATATGCAGCATAAGATTATCATTTATTCTGATAGAACAGTGTATAATATACTGCCTCAAATTGTAGTGAAAATGTATTATTATTTATACAAAGTTTTGAAAACCTTCCATTTCAATATTGTGTGGCTCTTAGTGTTGGTCCATCATGTAAAATTCCAATTAAATAGATTCAAATTTGTGGGTGTAATTTGACAAAATGTGAATTCATAGGTTAGGGCTAGATATACAAGGAACCACACTGTCACTTTTCAGCATTTTATATCCAATACATTGATCACTAAGCATATCTTTTAGATTTTTATTAGATATAATTCAGAACAAATTAAAAGTAACATTTTAAAAGTATGGCTTGACAAGTAACAACAGTAAACACATATATTATTGCTTATTTTCAGTTTTTGTTCAGTCATTATTAATCAAATGTAAAGGGTACTCAAAAAAAGAAAATGAAAGTGAAATGTATTAGTTGGGCCACATGGTGGCAACATATGGTTGGCCTCAGTTATCATCATCAAAGACGTCAGCTACAGTCCTGTGGGTACAGAGAGAAGAGTTTATAAGCTACAGGTTAGAAATACTTCCAACAGAACTGGTCAGAGTCTACAGTTAGGGTAAAAAGAAAGTACATCCCCTTTAAATTCTTAGGTTTTTGTGCCGCTTTATTTTTTGGACTGAACCTAATTTTTCCTTGGATTTCCAATTTAAAATAACAATGAACAAAAAAAAAAACATGTTAAAATTTACATTTTGAACACATGAGGTTTTATTTGAATAATACTTCAACCTATTAAACATCAGATCATGTTTCACATGAGAACCCAGAAATGGTGAAAGGGAGTACTTTCTTTCTTGTGTGACTGTCAATAAGACCTACTTGTAAATTGATCCAGTTACTTCATCAACTAGTCCTCCTGGGGTAAAAAGGAACAAAGAAAAGTAACAGCAAAGGCAAAAAATTCTGGTTATACAGAACAACATTGTCTTTGCAATGTTGACCTGCTGTCATGCATACCTTATGTTGTTTCAAGAGTCTTTGAGAACTTGGAAACGTGCCATATAAATAAGATGTATTACTATTTACATAATCTGCATGTCATATAAATTTATGGCGTTTCATGATTTTTTTCCTAGTGAAATGATTATAATATCAATATTTCTATCAATTTTAATTCATTTAAAAGAAAAGAGCTGTTCACTTGCTGGAATTTTTGTGGGTTTCTTATAATCCAAATAGGCACAAATATAAACAAACACCCCCACTAATATTTGATGAAATGGTTATTAGCAAATTGCAAAGAAACATCTAGCTTCTGCCATAACCTTGGCTGGGTAGTTGACCACTCCTCAACTTTTCATGTAAAATATGGGCTTTTAAGCATAGTCCATAGATTTTTAACATGACTTGGATAAGAGCTATTCCAGAAGTTTCAATTTAGCCTGCTTTATCCATTCCAAAACCAGTGTAAATGTCTGTTTTGTTATGATCCACCCAAAACACACTTGAGGTCATGTAAGTTATTATATTTTCATATATTTTATTAAATTTTCTCACATCTTAACATTGCAAACAAGCACTTATGCACACTTACATTCACTCACACACCCATAACTTAAAGAGAGCCAAGTTACAAACCCTTCAGCTATAACTTGATCAACTTTATATTACAAAAAGCAAAAAGGGGCTCTTATACATACACAGGCCAAAGGGTTAAAAAAGGGTGAACAAAATTCAAGCAACTTCTTCAAACTTGAAAAGCAAAGAAACTAAAAAATGGTATCACTAAGCAAATTCAAATGACATAATTATTGATGACCACAAAATGATTGCAAACATATGTGAAACTTTTTACAAATCATTGTATGAGTCTAGACATTCTCCTGAAACAATTGGTGACCAAAACAAAGTATTATGTGACTCTCCAATCACACATGATGAAATTAAAGAAACTATTAAGATTCTTAAATCAAATAAATCCACTGTACAGATGGACTTACATCACAGGGTTTCCGTCAGCCCGCCAAGCTTTTAAAACACCGCCAGGCTTGCTTGATTTTGGTTTTAGAAAAATAATAAAAAATAAAAATAAAAACTTTTTTTAATATATATATATATATATATATAAAACCAGATTGCAAGTGTCTCTGTTGCTCTGAGTGTTTCACTGGTGGAACAGCTTTATTTCTAAAGGATAAGTTTATTATTGATGCATTTAAAGCCAGGAGAGCGGACTAATCACACATCTAGCACCTCTGCGCATTGCCTCGCACGCTGCCGCTGCTTTAACTCTGAAGGATCGCACACGCCTCCTTTCACTCAAACTGGACACAGGCACAGAGAGCTCTATGTGAACCGTAGGAATAACTTGTAGTCGCGCTTTCAGAAGTGCGTGTTGAGGGAGTGTTGAGAATGGTTAATCTCTGTGAACAAAGCAAGGGCGGCTCAAGGCCTAAGCAAACTAAATGGCCTTTTAGGGTTCTGGGGCCGCTAGGTGTTAAGTGGAACAGATTTTTTTTTTTTTTTTAGCAATTATTTCAATGTGATTATATCAACAATAACACATAAATTCATTATAAAGTTGTGATTTTATTTTACAATAATATATATTTGATCATGTATGTAGAAATATTTCTTATATGGGCAAAAAGAAAAGTTAAAAAATAAATTGCTCTTGGGGACCCCTGGTGGCCGCGGTAGGTACCGCACTGCACGGTAATATGAGCTGCTCTGCAGTGCGCATCCAAAAACCAAATCACCGGCTTTTTTGTGACATCACAATGTCGCAAAAAAGGACTTATCCTTCAGGGAGAGATAAAAGAAAAAAGAACAGAAAAAAGCCAAGATAAAAGTTTGTTTGCATGGGTCTTGGTAATGTAATGTTTATCAAAAAGATTTGCTGAGCTGCTAATAGAAACTTAGCTTGATAGCGACCTTGAACAGTCCAGTTCAACAGCCAAACATTTATGCTAGAATGTTTGTATTAGTGTGAAACTGAGCTTTAATTTTAAAACAGTTGTCTCATGATTGGCCTGATTTGTTTTTGAGGGCTTTTTTGGTTTCAACAGCGACGTGTTTGATAAAGTTTGATAAGAATAATTAAAACTTCAGAATGTTTTTGGTAACACTTTATTTGAAGGGGGGTGAATAAGACTGAACAGTCACTTGTGCTGTCATGAGATCATTATATTTGTGACATTATCCTCCTCTGTTAAAGTGTATCACAGTAAACTAGAATTGAAGATGTCATTGAGTGTCATTACTCTATTGCTTTAATGACAGAGTCATGAACATTTCCAGTTACCTCAAGTAAGTGTGGTTCACTTTACTTGAGGTAACTGGAAATGTTCATGACTTGTTAAATGCTGTCTTATAAGGATAACATTTTAAAATTCACCTGTTATTACATTCATGACAAGTTATAATTTCTTGCTTAATGTCAAGTTGTCATAACAAAGACATTTTGAACAATGTCAACTTTGTATTAAAAGTGTCATGATTTACTGAATGACACTTTATGACAACAGTCATAAATATTCATGAAGGCTTATTCATGTTCATGACAGGTGTTTATGACAGTGTCATCTCAGTCTCATTCAACCCCCTTCAAATAAAGTGTTACCATGTTTTTTTATCAGGTTGTGTGGGTACTACATTGACATATCAATGAGCGACTCCAAGCTGTAGTTAGTTTGCCGCTGAGCATGATCATTTATATATCTAAAACAAACATTATTTTTACATCAACTTCTAAGTAATGTGAGACTTCTCCAATTAAAATTATTTGAAGGCTCAGAATCAGCCCAGTACCGGTTCACCTTCTCAAGTGAGAAAGACTCACCTGGTATAAACAAAATTTTTAACTATTGTAATTACACCTAAGAAAAAAATAATTTAATCAAAGTATGTCATAAATATGTGTGTATGTACACCATCTTAAGATAGGGTGCACCAATTGCAGTTTTCTGGCCGATCCCTGATTGATTTTGGACAATACCAATTGTTTTTGTCTGAAATGTCGCTAAATGTAGCAAGAAAGTCGCTGAGTTGGTAACAGTGGGGTCTCTATTAACTGCAAACGTGTGGGCCGGCCCTTTCCCCCCATCTACTTTAGGACAGCTTATCAATGGACCAGGTCTTTAAATGAGCTAATCAACTACCACGAGTGCTCAGGCGATCACTTCTTAATTAAAATAAACATCAAGCCTGAAAATTCAAAAGCCATAAAACTGTAACGGACTGAATGTTCTGTTTTGATATTTCTTCGTACTTTGTGTGGGAATTATTTTAGTGCATTTTTTTATGTTAATTCCTAATACATTTGAACTTAATCTTTGTTCGTTCAACTCCTGGAGCTGTTATCTGATGGTTGCCATGGCAATGAGTCTACATCCAGAGAGAATTCATAGTTTAGATATTCAAACATTGGCACTTTTTGCATCTTTAATGTAAGCCACATATTAAAGAAATTGGATCAGCAATATGGTGACTATAACTATTATTTGTAACAGATTACTACTCATCCAACATTGGAACAGTAAATGATTTTGTGGACATGACTAATGGTGTCCGCCGTCCACAGGTACACATCAATGGCTTTTGGAGCTAATAGGTGATGTCCAATCCAGTAACATATTATTATACATATACAGTAACATATATTTCTGCTAGGAATCGCAATCTCCTCCACCTCCTTCCTGAATTACAGCAATGCACCGTTCTGACCAAAAACAACAAATCAGAACTAGTAGGACGCT
>NW_015117307.1:18869-19918 GCF_001443285.1 Poecilia latipinna
ACTACTCCCCTCTCCCAGGTTTCACTAAATTGAACACAGAAGTTGTTAGAGGTGCTGATGGCTTTAGAAAGAAAAGAGGCCCCCCAAGTCAGATTCTGCTCAAGGCCTCATACAGCCTTGGATCGGCCCTGCATGGTGAGTTAAACCCGCTGCACTGCGGAGAGATGAGCAACAAATGGGAGATTTAATTCAATGCTGCTAATGTGATTTTAGTAGCTCTTCCATTTTGTGTCTGTTGAGTTTTTAATAAGCGCCACAGGTGGTCGAATTTTAAGGGACGAGTTTCTCAAATCTCCACGCAGCCGCGCGCATTAACTCTGTCTGACTAAGTGGACAAAGCATTTGGTATGGTTTGGTGCATCATGTAACCGGAAAAATTATTACCAAAAAGTAATTTAAAAATAATATAAAATTAGTGTGATACGTGACTACTAAGAGAGCACGAAAGTTCCTTTCTGGGCTGAATCTGCATGATGAGGTTAGCGCTGGTTCATTAACCACTAACTCACCGGCCAACCGGAACCACAGACATAAACTTGAAGGGAAGACAGAACCACGCGTTGGGCAGCGTGTTGGGATGTAAACGCCGCATAATGTTTTGTTCACAAATATAAATCATTCTCACCGCTCACTCAAAGCACCTCTGAAAGCGCGAAAAGTTATTCCTGCAGTTCACGTAGAGCTGCGCAACCAGAGCTAACGCGGTTCGTTTTAAGCTCTTACCTAGATATAGAGAATCATAATTCCTTACAGGGGGTTAATGTAAATATCCAGACAGGTCAGCTTGTGTCCAGTTTGAGTGAAAGGAGGCGCGCGGGATCCGCGCTGAGGCAACTTCAGAGATAAAGCAGCAGCAGCGCGCGAGGCAACGCTCAGAGGGGCCAGCTGTGTGATTGGTCCGAGCGCAGCCGGCTTTAAATGCATAAACTTTAAACCTATAATTCTTTTAGAAATAAATGTCCCCCGCAAGTGAACCTCTCACAACAACAGAGACGCTTGTAATCTGGCTTTATGCACAGTAAAAAATGCTGGGTTATTTTCATAACCCA
>NW_015117308.1:0-19911 GCF_001443285.1 Poecilia latipinna
TTTTTTTTTACATATTTTGTTAAAAGCATTATTATGTCCATGTACTAAAATATAGTCTGTGAAAAATAATCCTACTCCCAGACACAGAAATACGCCGCTCCTAGTCAGAAACAGCCAATCAGAGCCAGGAGGAACATCTTAGCAGTGTCAATCATGCTCGTGTACGCGCCTTCTTCCACATACCATCATTCAAGCTAAAGATTTCCAGTGTGTTGCAGCTGCACTAATAGTGTAGAATGCCTAACGTTACCGGAAAAATAACAATTTATCAATTTTCACAATGAAGACAATTTATCAAGTTACGTTTACTAACTTCAAATGATTTGTACTTATAATCTGAAACCATAAGACCCACATTTTACTCCATTTCATTAAATTTATTTCTAATTTATGGAAATGGTTTGCAACAATGTCAGAGAGACATTGTGTTAAAAGAGAATGAGTTACTTTTCTTAAACGCCTGCCCTCTTTGTCATCTACAGCTTTGTTCTGCTTCATATCGCCTGCATCAAAGTTGCCGCCGTCTTTCAGCAGACACTAAATAGTCAGTTAATTGTTTGAACATTGTCGTTTGCCGTAGGTTTGAAATGTGAAATGAGTTCAAGGAGTTCGAGGTGCTTTGCTTTGGATTCCTGACGTCTCAGTCGTTCTCGACTCAGTTTTAGCTGAAAAGACACAAAACGTATCTTGAGAAATGTGAACCAAGGAGCTTCTAGGAGTTGAGTGTGATGAGCAAAGACAGCTGATCTATTTATCCTTATCGCGGGTGATGATAAAGGCGGCTGGGTGGAGGCAAAGAGAATCTGTCTAAGTTTTGTGACACACTGATGTATAATATCCTATTTTCAGCCAGGTAAAGAGAGTTTATGTCAAAGTCCTGCTTTTTAAGCTCTGCTCCACTGAGCACAACCTGCTTGTACTACTTCTGATTTGGACAAATGTTTCTTTCTGATTTACATAGTTTATACTTATTAAAGGTGATTTCTATTGTTTGTAGGTACTTAAATATGTACTGCT
Source organism: Poecilia latipinna (assembly GCF_001443285.1). Taxonomy (NCBI): domain Eukaryota; kingdom Metazoa; phylum Chordata; class Actinopteri; order Cyprinodontiformes; family Poeciliidae; genus Poecilia; species Poecilia latipinna. The sequence continues at coordinate 1,018 of NW_015117308.1, forward strand.
GAAATGCACAATACACTTGTTTTATCGTTTTTTTAAATTACAGTTAAGAAAATGATTAATGACAACATAAATGGGCTACACTGTTTTTATCATTATTTTTTCTTGATAATTGTTTTCTTGTTTTTTGTTCTTGTTCAACTGTTTGTTTTTTTCCATTATGGCCTGAAGGGTATTTAATCTAGTTGTCAGCCCAGCAGTAAAAATGATTTGTTAAACGCCTCACAGTCTAAACAGGTTAACGTAGCTCAGAACAAGGACGGAGAAGGATGAATAAACGGGAGCAATAAAGACCCAGTTAGAAGAAGTTATGCTGTTAGATAAACAGAATAAGTTTACGATAATTACACGATCCAGAAGTGATAAATTATGTTCCAGGTCGTGGTCATTCGTCCATCTCTTGTCTTGACTTGCTTGTACAGTCGTAGTTTGAGGAAGAGGACAAACTACAAACCCTAATTTAAACCCAGGACCGTCTTCACTTTAAGCAACACTTCATAATTAGGCCCAGTAAAGCCCGAAAACTTGCTTTGTCCGTTTTTTCAATTGTGTTTTATTGAATAGTTTTACTTATTACACAAATTAAAACAATATTTTCTTGTACTATGCTTCTAAATTACAACTAGCCCTGAAATGTTTTGTTTTATCGTAACCTCGCATTTACAAAACAAAGACACTGAGTTAAGAGACTAATGTTTTCATTCCCAGGTTACATATATTAAGATGTTGTGTTTTTGTTCGTTAATCCGTGAGTGTTTGTTAAACAAGTTAAGTGATCCTCAACCTGAAAAGGTTTGAGAAACACTGGTATTTATTCCCTCCTGGAAACTGTAGATAGACATATTGACTGGTAGGTAAACATATTGATGGATTAGTATACACTTTGACAAGACTTGCTTAAGCAATCAGAAACTTGCTGCAGGTTTTTATAAAGCATAATAAGCCAACAAACGGTTAAAGAAATAGTGCATTAACATACAAATTACATAATATCTGCAAAAATATTTATGTTGTGACTCTTTTAAGTCCACAATCTTTCTGAAACAAGATATGGCAATAATTTGTAAGCCAGATTTTTAAAAATGACTTGACTTTCAGTATTGCAGTAGACACAGAAAAAAAAGGAACAGATCCAGTGTTGCAGTTATATATTGGTTTATCCACAGGATTCATTCTGTTTGTCATGTAATTAAGTAAGTCTAGCATACCTAAATGTTACAGAAGCCTCGCCGCCTCAAATTAATTTTCCACGGCCACAGTGAACTTTGAATTTTAATAAGCTTTTATCACATAATCTGCATTATTGTTAAATGGAATAACTACTAAAGATGCACACTCACAAAGGGAATGCCTAATGAGTTTTGCATGACTTATTGTCTGTCTCGCAGTCGGCTTCATTTATAGCCATGCTAAATTGATTTGGAAAATATTATTAAACCTACTGAACCATCCTCTATCTAATTATTACAGGGCAACCTGAACATTTATATTACTATATATACACACACAATGAAGCTGTTTCATTCTGTAACCCAAAGCAAACCTTTCAAGCCTCTTGCTCTCTTCTCTGAGCGCCTGCATGCTCTGAATGCTAAGCTGCTGAAGAATAGAGCCTATTTCCAAGGCTTCCTCCTTTTTCCTTGTGTTTAAACTGGAAAATCACCATGAATCCATCCTTGGTTGATGTTTAACTGGGTGGTGAGGAGCTAAAGGGATAAAGTCCAACCAGCTTTAAGCCAAAGAAATCGTAATATTTTTCAGGGAATCTCTTCTTTGCTGCTTGAGACGCCGAGTAGGAGTGTATTAATACACAACATTCATTACAAAACGGTTTCATTCTTTTCTTGTTGCCCCTTTGAGGGTGAGATTTATTAAGTTGATACTGAGAGCTAGAACATGGTTTGTCAGCATTATTTTATCTGTAATATAAATGAATATCTGCTGCACTGTGACAACTTCAGATACAGGGTTAGTTAGGGCGACTGACTTTTATTTATCGGCCCAATAAACTCAAAAACTATTTCTCTAATTTTTCTAGGCATTCCTCATGGCTGGTCTTTACTCTGAATAGATTATCTTTGTGATAATTATGCTGAATGCATTATAATGTTTTGTTTAGTTAATTTTATAATAAATCGTAAGTGGTACACTAGAGCCTTACTGACACCTAGTGGGCATTGTTCACCGGTTCAGAACCGGTCCGGTCCAGCTGTACACACGGTATCAGTGGATGTCCTTTAGACACGTTTGGCCCTTGGACATTATTCGTCTGTATGTTCATTTATTAATTATTATTTCAGTATTGTGTGACATTTTATCAGAAAATGTTCTTTCTATGTTTTCCAACTAAAATTCTAAGCTAAGCTAAGCTAAGCTACATCGTTAGCTAGTTTGTTTGCAGGGGTCTGGTTGCTTTCTGTATTTTGTCTGTGGTGGATGTATACCTTGTTTTGTGTTTGTTAGAGTTTTACAAGCAAAAAAATAACTTATTGGAAAGAGTTGCAAAATAAAACCAAGAAAAACTATCAAGGACTGGATTATTTTCAACTCAGATGCTTTGCTAGCTATCTAGCTTTGTAAGAGCAACACACGGTGAGGGCAGCATCATAATTCATAAAATGTCAGATTCCGTCTTTATGCAGATGACACAATTATCATCTGCTCAAATCATACATAACATGTTTTTTTTATCAATGACAATAAGCTCCCAGACTTAGAGGACATCAGTAATTCAGATGCTTAAATATCTCCAATTTGCATTTACTAACATTAACCCAATTTAAATAGGTAAAAAAATAAAAGTTTATAAAATTCTCAGTGGCTTCCTAACAATAAAAACGGTTCCAGGGGAAAATGTAAATTTCTTGTCAGTATTTTTGACAGCCTTTCTTCTTCTTAGTAATATCATGGCATACAAACTCTGCTGGGGACTTACTTTTTTATATTTATTTGTTAAACACTCCCCAGCCACAAAGCAGGTAGGTTAGATCCTCTTTTACTTTGTAAGTCCCCAATTCGTCATGAAAACATTCTCTGGTGATTTTGGTTCATGTTGACATAATAGCATCATGCAGTTGCAGCAGATTTGTTTGCTGCACATAAATATTGCACGTCTCCTGTTCCAGCACATCCCAAAGGTACTCAGTCTGGAGAGGCGATGGGAGTTCACTGAGCTTATTGTCATGTTAGTTGTGATTTGAGCTTTATGACATTGAAATACCAGACTGGAAGTAGTGAACAGAAGATGGTAAACTGGGTTATGAACATATAAACATGTTCAGGCTTCAACTTTTTTCCAATCTGTCGTTCAATTTAGGTGAGCCTGAGAAAATTGCAGTGACAATTTTCTGTTATCTGACAGGAGTGTCACTTGTTGTGGTTGTTTTGCTTTTGTTGCTGTGCAGACCCTCAGATCTGGAGATGGGTTGTGCATCCAGAGACGGTTTTCCATGTTCCTTGGTTGTATTTAACCTACTGTTGCCATTCTGCCATCTCCAAAATAAACAAGGCATTTGTCCACACAGCTGCTGCTCACTAGCTAGCCTTTTCTTTACCAGTCTCTGTAACCCTGAAAGATGTTTGTTCACAAAAATCTCAGTACACGTACAGTTTCTGAAATACTCAAACAAGTCGGTCTAGCACCAAAACTCTCAATGCAAAAACAAAATCTTATCAAGTATTTTTAGTCTAGTTTCTAGTGCAAATATCTTAGTACACTTAAAATAAGACAAAACAAACTTACAAGTAATTTTTCAGTTAGGGGTTGTTTTAAATCAATAATTCCTTAGTATTTATGTATTGATGACAGTAGAAGTTTCACTGGCAGATTATTCCACTTATTGGAAAAATGTCCTGTTATAATTTAAAAAACTTGTATTCAAATATAACTTGTATATTACTTAATATTAGGAAATTATTTACTTAAAACAAGTTCCTATATCTTGCTGAAAAGTTACTTGTAAGTTACTTTTGTCTTATGTTAAGTGTATTAAGATATTTGTGCTACGAACTAGACCAAAAATACTTACACATTCAAAGTCAGTTAAGCTCCTTTGCATTCCCAATTTGACGCTTGGTTTTGATTACAACAATTTATTTTCATATTGCCAAGATGCAGAAATGCATTAATTAGATTTTTATTAAGAAATCACAAGAAATTGACAAGTTTTTCTTGGAAGGGGAATTTTATTAAAATCAGTACTTTTACCTGAATACATGGAGGACATAGTAATGATAAATAAACTGTTCAGATTGAACTCCTTGACAGCAAGTAGTATCCTTGAATTTAGTTTGCACTCATGACGTTTTGATAATTGCAGATAAGACACAAGTTTTGCTCTGTAACTCAGTAGGACGAACATAAATTTACTACAAAAGACACAGGGTATGATTTGTTTCCCTTATCTGTATAGCTGGCTGACTACAATGTGTGCACTCTAACTGGCGCTGCTGCTGCCATCATTACTGCTGCTATGGAGACAGGAGGGCGGACAGGGTCTCATCCAAATCCATCAGCCAGTCTGAGTTATTCAGCCCTGCCCTGCTCTGGACAGGCTCGAGCATGGAGTTCACACCAGTGGGAGGGGCACAGGGAGCTACTAAATCATTCCACATCAAATGGTGGCTTTAGAAAATCAATGCTTCTCCAATTTTTTATTTATTTATTCTTTTTTTTTTTCTGTAGTCGAAGTTGCCAGGGGTTGAGGAGAGGAGGATGCTGAGTGAAGACGAAATAGCGTCTGGTTGTGAAAGGTGGATATCCTCTCCATGTTAATCAAGATGAAGGGGTTGGAGAGGCATTGAGGGTGAGCAGGAGCCAATTACAGTCAGCCAAGGTTGCATTAGGCGGGAGTAACATGTGGAAACAGTATACGTGGGGATCACACTGAGCCACATGCTCCATAAAGCAAACCGAGGACAGTCACTGTGGCATGAGTGGGGTCACAATGAGCCATGTCTGATCTCTAACCCCGAATCCCACAGGGGAAACCAACAACGGCTGTTTCCAGGGCTTCAAACACCGGCCTGTCCACATCCATTAACCAGCTAAAGCGATAAAATGGAAGCATTTGATACTGAGAATTCACGTAGGGCTTCCATGTACACCCGAAAAACTGAACACAGGAGGCACCAACTCAAACTCAGCCTGCTGTCCTGTTTTTGAGTTGTTTTCAGTTACTAAGTTCATTTATGTAAGTCAAATCGGGGGAAAGCCTGCCCTCATGTGTTCTTTTCGGGAATTGCAACTTAGCGAACTTTTTTTTTATTTGAAACAAAACTTTATAGAACAGCACCAGCAGTCAAGCTGACAACATGGCGTCAATTTCCACTTCGTGATGTCCGGTTGGAGTGAATTTCTGCCGCCATCTTTCGTTTATGGTTGCGTTGCCGGTATGTACTGCGGGATTGTTTCTGTGCTACACGTAGCGTAGTAATGTGATATTTGACTGTGGAATAAGCTTCTTTGAAAAAGTAACCACGTTTTGTGAGGTTATCAAATATGGCGTCTGTAGTACTGTATAGATTAGTACGTGTAAATGTATTTAGGATAGTGTTGGGCAGAAACTCGGTGTAAAAATGCATTTTATGCTGCACATTTCATATACTTATTGTATTGTTTGTCTTGTTTTTGATTCTCAATAAACCTGCTGACAGCGGTCTTCAGAGTTTTGAGAAAGTATGAGAACGGTTTTAGCTCGCCTTTGCATCAGACATGCACCAGTAATGGCACACCTACTGTAGATTTCAGGCTTATTAAACATTTTACTCCTTAACAGATTTTTTTTTTCTGGTTTTGCTGCTTTTGTCAACTCATTTATCTTCAAATGCACTTTAATATTAGACAAGATGATTTGAGTAGGTGCAGCAAAAGTTCGGACATGATTATTTCATTGACTAAAAAGAAAAAAAATCCAATTCATTCTGCTATTATGTGAAAAAGTAACTAAAACCTATAAACTGGATGTGCCACCTCTTAGAAAATACAACTTTTGTGATAAACAATGATGAGTCTCCTACTAGTACTAGTGGCTCACTATTCTTTGCAGAATTTTTAATTCATTATTGAAGGTTTTTGAACAGCAACAGACTGTTTAGTAAAAACTCTTTGCATCCTGAATCCACCTCTCAACTCAGGCCATTACGCTACCACCATCATAATTCAGTAAAACTTTTTATTTTTGTTTGGTTCTTTCTGAACTGAACTGATGAGAATAAGAAACGGGATATTTTCACAAATAATTCAATCTGTATTATTTGGCAGGTGAATTTCAACTCAGCTTTCCAAATAAATTGGTAAAAAATTACTATAATGGTTCAACAAATGCAGTGATTACTTTTTCACGTTGTGCAAGGCTGGTTTGAAACGCTTTTTTAAATTTACCAAGTGACATAATTTAAAAACTACAGTTTTATTGACTCATCATTAACAGAAAACAAGAACTATGTAAGAGAAGCATATATTTTTTCACACAATATGGAACAGGAAACACATCTAAGTTAATCAGATTTTAGATAATTACATGTAAAAGAACAAACTTGTCACATTCAAAGTGTGGAAAAAATTCATCTATGATAATGTAAAGACGTGAACAGAGTTTGTAAACGCGTCTCCATAGCCTTGTCTTCTCTATGCTGGGTGTATAGAACTTGAAAGGAGCTTGCTTTATTGGAAAGAAGAAACCATTACACATTTGTCAGCTGCCAAGGATGGAGGAGCCATGGGGAAATGTCATGCACTTCCAAAACAACTGAAATGGATGAGTGCTTTAGATTTGTAATTGTATAGAATGGACTTTAGGTCTTGCTGCCTCATGTGTCATAAGATCCAGAAGGGCTGCGCCCATTAAAGGAAAACCTTCACAAGTTTCCTTTGATTTGTTCTGAAAATAGGTTGTTTGGTGCTTTATTTGATCATATTGGAGGAAGAGGTGGGCAGAGTACTCAAAAGAGAGGCACTACTTCAGTATAACTATACTCAAGTAAAAGTAAAATGTAGACAGCCAAGGAATTACTCAAGTAAGAGTGAGTGATTAAATTATCAGTCATTTAACATTTAAAAATTACGTCATCAGATGTACCAAAAATGTAAAGTTAAGTGGAAATTTTGGTGTTTTATTAATGACGAAAATGAGAATAATTCAAAAATTACATGAGGCAAAATAAAAAAAATTCCAAATCTGTTTCTTTCAATGAAAAATTTATGAAACTTTAACTAAAACTGCAGGCATGTGTCTTTATTTGGTGAATTTTTGGTTAAAGTGTGTTTATTTTTCATTCAGTGGGTTGAGAATCCAGAATTTTTTCTCAAATAAGAGTAGAAATATTTTATAATAAAATTACTCAAGTAAAAGTAAAAAGAACAGCGTAGTAAAACTGCTCCTAAAAGTAGATTTAAAAAAAAAAAGACGTTATTTGGGTAAATGTAACTAGTTACAAACCACCTCTAATCAGAGGAGATATCAATTGGCTTTTTTATTTAGTGAGTAATGTCTTATTTTAGATGTTATGAAATAGGCCAAATGTCACGTTTTGCAACCAGAAACAAACAAAATCCCAATTGTATTCACAATAAAAATTTACATTCAACTTTCATAAGCCTGTTGTGACGCAAAAACCTGATAGAGCTGCAGCTCTATACATGCAGGTCAGGATTTAAACTCCACCTCAACCATCTCAGGTTTGGTTTGAGTTTGACGTATGAGTGGAGTGGTCTAACACATGGTGTCCCTGTGCTGATGCAAAAACAGAAGCATGAGTCAAAACGTGAGATCCAGTTGCTAGCAGAAGTGCTGGTGATGCCCATAAGTGTCACCAGCAACACTGCTGATAAGATGATGGCGATCTAAATAAAGCCAACATTTTTGTGCTTTGAAAGATTCATTGTGGTTCACCACAAACAATTTTTGAAACTCTTAGTAGGTTATATTTTATTAAACCTTTAATCTCCTGCTTTTGGACGTTGCAGTTTGATTCTTTCTTCTCCTTAGTCGGCTATACAAATTCCCCTTATGAGCTCATATTGGAGTTAGTTTCGTCATGGGTGGCCATTTTGTCCAAGTTGTCCCAAATGTATTTTCATCACTCTTATATAGCTTTTAGGGCTGTAGGATAATATCGATATCGCGATATATATCGATATTTTCTTTCCTAAAAAAATCGATATTCATCCGCAAGTATCGTAACATCCAACTGTCATCTTGCTCCCTCCCTGCTTGCTTCGCCGGGAGAGTGATTAGGTCATCAGGCTTAGAGTGATTTCTTCAGATGTTAAGTGTCAAGGTTAAAAAGGTATGAGACTATTCAGAGCAGGGTGCTTGGTGCACTTTATTTACTTTATAAATCCACGTAAGCTACAATTTGTACTGTTTCAATTAAAAGAAACATGTTTTCTCTCCACTTTGATTCTTTTTGTCCAGCTGTCGACTTTAAGTCTGTGTCCATGTCCAACCAGAGCCAGGTAAAGTGTAGTTGGTGCTTTTAATCAGTTTTCAGTTAAATTAATTCAATCCAACTCTATAGCGGTCACTCTGTCCCTCTAAAATCTTTCAGAAAATCGCAAAAGTGTATTGAATTGTATCGTTTGACGAATATTGCAATATATATCGTATCGTGGACAGAATATCATGTACCGTATCGTATCGTAAGATTACTGTATCACTACAGCCCTAATAGCTTTTGGCTACATTTTTATTTTATTCCTTTATGCATAAAATACAAATGTTGTATATATTGTCAACTTTAGACATGAAAGTGAAACTATCCTCAGACCTGAACACATTTAAAGAGGAAAACTTAAATTGTAATATGTTCTCATTAAAAGCATCTGGGAGTTCTGCATCATGAAATCTTAAAAAGAAAACATAAAACATACCAATTGAGCTACCTGTTTTTGATTGTTTTGCACGCATTACTTATACATGTCTTGCACAAAGTGTGAAAGTTTGCATTTATATTAATACTGTCTCCACTTTTATTGATCTGACTGTTATTCTATATTCTATAGTTTATCCAACGTGTTTCTGTTTTGGACCTAAAATGCATCGTAACTTCATTCTGCAGTGACGCCGTGTTGAATGACGGCGATAACCTAAATCTGAAAAGAAACATTTATCTATTGGGACAAACATTTTATTGTCTTACAGATGCATTTATTAATCCCACTGTTAATAGCGGACATTTTCAGAACAGTGCAGGTCCATGTTGGTTTTCCAAAGCAGCGCATCAGAGAAATGATGCTCAACAACCTTTCCAACGTGATCTGCTCTCTCTGTCTTTTGTGTTATTAGTATCACTTCGCTCACCTCGTGTGCCACAGCTCAGAAGTAGATTTATATCTTTGATTTGGTGTTCAGGCTGTATCAGGTGAGGGAAGGTGGAGACTACGGCCTTAGCAGTTGAGCCAGCAAGCAGGAAAGATAATGGACTGGAAATGGTTTCCTGCATCAGATCGTGACTGATGGCACTGACTCTCTGAGGAGACAGGCCTGTGTACAGCAACTGTTTTTTTGTTTTTTTTTTTAAGTTCTGAACTTACAGAAGTTGTACACTGACTTCATGGCACTGTTGAGAATTATCCTTGGACTAATGTGTGTTATTGAGTAAAGCTGTTTCAGAAAAAGCACGCATGAAATCCATCAATTCAGTAAATTGACAGACCAACTTCTTTTTAGTTAAATGTGAAGAAATAACAACATAGACACAGATTTTGGGAAACAGTCAATAGAGTGGCAGAGATTCTGCATCAACAGTATAACTTATGATGGTGCAGGCTTTTGGGATTCAAGATTACCTAGAAACAATGCAAAACAACAGCAATAACAAGAACATTTATGTTGTACCTTATCACTGAAAAATACTGGAAGTTTAAGGAAATCACCATCAAGGTTGGAAGCCACTGCTGGATGCACAGGACCTTCGATTCCCCTCACAGGTTGCACTGCTTGACAGATCACGAGGGAATTAGGCCTCCCTTGAAAAAAATCTGTTGTCACTCAACCCTGTCTGACCCTGCATCTAAAAATAATCCTGGCCTGTAATACGAAAGCAGAGGTATCATGAACTAACTCAGCACAGAAGCTTCTAGTTTCCATCTAATGATTTGCACTTATTTTCTGTCATGAAAAACATGGAGAGTTATGAAATGGAAAAGAACGGAGTGCCGTGCGTCACTGTTATTAATGCAACACCGTTTCTACACCACATTTCAAAGTTATGAGTGGCACGTCCATTAAGCGGCAGACTGCAGGCTCACTGTCCTTGTGGATAACCTGAATAATTTACTAGCTAATATCAACTTCATATACTAACAGAACTGAACGGCTACAGGGTATAATATATGCAATAAGCAGTATAAAACTATTATTACATTGAGTGTGTATTTGTTTTATGCCTTACGACATGTCACAATCAAAATAATAATTGTTATAAATAGCACTATTCTGGTAAAGTTATGGCTAAAACTAGTAAGCCGAGATTTTAGTTGCATGTTTTTTATTTTTGGTTTGAACCATTTAAATCAGAAAGGAGAACAAAATAATTTCACACAGCTGAATTATTTAAATTGGAAACATAGAAACTTTTAAAGAACACAATTGTGCCGGGCGAAAAAGGATAAGACAAACATTTTATTTCCTGACCTACATGCAAAACATTTTATGACAGGATAAATTTTTCCCACTCTAATAAAAAAATGGCGATAACAGGATTGTGATGTTAAATGCTTTTCTTCAACGGTGACTAGAGAAGCTTGTCAGAGTTTGTGGGAAGATGAATGGAGTGAAATTGTGGAGGAAAGTCTGTTAGGCTGCACAGAAGAGTTGATTGTTCACCAACAACTATAAACATGCAGTCAGAGCCACAATCAAATAAAAATAACTCCAGAACCCTTGCAGCAAACCTGAGATTGAACAATTTTTCTAAAAAGAATTGGCAAAAACTGAATTCTCAAAGCTAAGAGGAACATGCATACAAAACCAGCATCTGTAAGTGCAGCAGAGGGCCGTGTGCATATCATGCTGTTCAGTGTTTGTTTTGGACCAAATTGCAAATATGAGGCAGGTAGATCAAAATAAAGAGTCTTTACTACAGATGTTATAAAACTTGACATAAACAAGAAATAAAAGAAACTGTTGAAAAAGAAAATTAGGAACAAAACAGGAGGTTTATAGAAGGATCAGACAAGGAGCTGAGAAGAGCATGGAGCAAATAATGTTGTATACCAGTAGGACGGATCCAGAGTCTCCACTAGGCGGGTGATTAAATGATGCATTGCAGCTATGAGGAACAGAAATCTGAAGGCTGAGGGAAATGAATAATGAACAAAACAAATACACTGGGATGTAGGGAGAAGAAGAACAGAAACCAGGGAAGTGTACAAACCGAGACAAACCAAACATACAGGGACGAATCAAGACACTAAACAAAATGTGACATAAACTCAGCAAGAGGAACTGCAGCAAAACAAGATGTAAAAAACACAAACAAATGTGGATCTCAAGGAAATGCAAATTTCAATGAAGAGCAGGAACAACTGAAGACGCTAAAGTCCACAGCACAGATCAGATGGTGAAGCTCAACCTCTAGGAAACCAAATACGGCATGCAATGTGTGACAAAACTAAAAAATCACACAAAATATTCAAAGAACTGTCATGATCCAAGTTTGTTGCTGGTCATTTTGGTAAATTGCCTCCTCTTTTGTGTTCTGTGTGCTTATATTTAAGCTCACCTCCTCTCCTCTGTAGTGTTCTCCACAGTCGTTCCTGCTGAGATCTCTCACACACTTTGTGCTGCTGTGGCTCTTTAAACATTAAAGAGAGACTTTGTTGAACTCACCAGGTCGTCAGCCCTGGTCTTCCTCACCGGTCCGTGTTTTCCTGACAAATACAAAAGGAAGATTTAAATGATTATGACTTTATTTGTAAAAAAAATATATATATATATATTTTGGAAAACCTTTTTCCTTTTTAACAATGGTTTGGAGTCAGATTTTATATCTTTTCTCATGTCTTGATAACCTACAGCTATATTCTTACATAAAGTCCAGTCAGTTATTTGCGTGGCACCAAATCACCTCTGACTCGTTGAGACAGGAACTCTGTGGAGTTTACCACCAACGACTGGAAGCAGTTTCCTTAAATCCAGTGACTTACACACACCTTGATGCAACACAATGTAGCACATGACCTTACACCTTGTCATCAGTTCATGGTTGGTCTCTCTTCTGATGAGTGTCAAACTATACAACTACTCACCACCGCTGCTTCTTACAGGGTTCGCCATCCGAGCTTGGAAATTTGCTCAACCTGCCAGTTTTCTGTACTTCAGATGACTACTGGAGCTTAGTGCTCACGTATTTATTGATAGAATCATGTTTCACTGCTCTACATCTATGAACTAGGTTTTTAAAAAGCTTTAAGTGATGCCCATGTCACTTGTAAACTGTTATTATCCTAAAATAAGCTACCAGAGGCTGTCCCAATCAGTTGGTTTCTTTCTGCTTTTCAACCTCAGATAGTTTTGGGAAGAACAAACTGTGTTAAATTACACCTAATTCAAGACAAAAGCAAATGGGAGAAATGCAAACTTAAAGCATGTTGTGTAGCAACTGATACTAACATATTTATCACATCAACAACTTTAATTTAAAGTTATTTCTTAGTGCTAATTAAGAAAGTAGCAGCAAGTTGAGGATTTGTAGCAAGGTGTTGGCAGATTTTTCTCTTTTTCCTTTGCAACTTATTTTTGGTCATTTATATGTAAAAAAAATGCAAACTTTTACATTTGCTGAGAAATTCAAATTAAACACAGAAGTTTATTTTTTTTTAGATATTTCTGTCAGTTATTCTTTAATTAGTTTGTAACATAGTAGGCTATTAAAAAAACTCATATTGGCAGAAACACTTTTCCAACAACAAACTCTAAGAATAATAGTCACTATTCAATCCCTTTTAAAAGTTATTCCATTATATTATACAGTGTTGCGTGTTTTGGTAATGTGATCGTAAAGCAATGTCTCTGGTCTGTGATTTTTTTTGTATTTTATCCTCTGCAGCAGGGATGTCCAAACTTTTTGTAATGTGGACCAAAATCATCAAAAGAAAATATATCAGGCCAAAATAAACCTAATTTTAAAATCACAAACACATTACTGCATCATATTATTTTTTACTGCTCAACAATAAACTGAGCATACAAAAAATTTAACTACACAAAGGTTTTAATTACTGTAGATTCATCCTACTTTTAAAAGGTNATAGAGCTGCAGCTCTATACATGCAGGTCAGGATTTAAACTCCACCTCAACCATCTCAGGTTTGGTTTTAGTTTGAGTTTGACGTATGAGTGGAGTGGTCTAACACATGGTGTCCCTGTGCTGATGCAAAAACAGAAGCATGAGTCAAAACGTGAGATCCAGTTGCTAGCAGAAGTGCTGGTGATGCCCATAAGTGTCACCAGCAACACTGCTGATAAGATGATGGCGATCTAAATAAAGCCAACATTTTTGTGCTTTGAAAGATTCATTGTGGTTCACCACAAACAATTTTTGAAACTCTTAGTAGGTTATATTTTATTAAACCTTTAATCTCCTGCTTTTGGACGTTGCAGTTTGATTCTTTCTTCTCCTTAGTCGGCTATACAAATTCCCCTTATGAGCTCATATTGGAGTTAGTTTCGTCATGGGTGGCCATTTTGTCCAAGTTGTCCCAAATGTATTTTCATCACTCTTATATAGCTTTTAGGGCTGTAGGATAATATCGATATCGCGATATATATCGATATTTTCTTTCCTAGAAAAAAAATCGATATGCATCCGCAAGTATCGTAACATCCAACTGTCACCTTGCTCACTCACTGCTTGCTTTGCCGGGAGAGTAATTAGGTCATCAGGCTTAGAGTGATTCCTTCAGATGTTAAGTGTCAAGGTTAAAAAGGTATGAGACTATTCAGAGCAGGGTACTTGGTAAGCTACAGTTTGTACTGTTTCAATTAAAAGAAACATGTTTTCTCACCACTTCTTTGATTCTTTTTGTCCAGCTGTCGACTTTAAGTCTGTGTCCATGTCCAACCAGAGCCAGGTATTGTGTAGTTGGTGCTTTTAATCAGTTTTCAGTTAAATTAATTCAATCCAACTCTATAACAGTCACAAAGTGTCACCAAAATACGCTGTCCCTCTAAAATCTTTCAGAAAATCGCAAAAGTGTATTGAATTGTATCGTCTGATGAATATCGCAATATGTATCGTATCGTGGACAGAATATCGTGTATCGTATCGTAAGATTACTGTATCACTACAGCCCTAATAGCTTTTGGCTACATTTTTATTTTATTCCTTTATGCATAAAATACAAATGTTGTATATATTGTCAACTTTAGACATGAAAGTGAAACTATCCTCAGACCTGAACACATTTAAAGAGGAAAACTTAAATTGTAATATGTTCTCATTAAAAGCATCTGGGAGTTCTGCATCATGAAATCTTAAAAAGAAAACATAAAACATACCAATTGAGCTACCTGTTTTTGATTGTTTTGCACGCATTACTTATACATGTCTTGCACAAAGTGTGAAAGTTTGCATTTATATTAATACTGTCTCCACTTTTATTGATCTGACTGTTATTCTATATTCTATAGTTTATCCAACGTGTTTCTGTTTTGGACCTAAAATGCATCGTAACTTCATTCTGCAGTGACGCCGTGTTGAATGACGGCGATAACCTAAATCTGAAAAGAAACATTTATCTATTGGGACAAACATTTTATTGTCTTACAGATGCATTTATTAATCCCACTGTTAATAGCGGACATTTTCAGAACAGTGCAGGTCCATGTTGGTTTTCCAAAGCAGCGCATCAGAGAAATGATGCTCAACAACCTTTCCAACGTGATCTGCTCTCTCTGTCTTTTGTGTTATTAGTATCACTTCGCTCACCTCGTGTGCCACAGCTCAGAAGTAGATTTATATCTTTGATTTGGTGTTCAGGCTGTATCAGGTGAGGGAAGGTGGAGACTACGGCCTTAGCAGTTGAGCCAGCAAGCAGGAAAGATAATGGACTGGAAATGGTTTCCTGCATCAGATCGTGACTGATGGCACTGACTCTCTGAGGAGACAGGCCTGTGTACAGCAACTGTTTTTTTGTTTTTTTTTTTAAGTTCTGAACTTACAGAAGTTGTACACTGACTTCATGGCACTGTTGAGAATTATCCTTGGACTAATGTGTGTTATTGAGTAAAGCTGTTTCAGAAAAAGCACGCATGAAATCCATCAATTCAGTAAATTGACAGACCAACTTCTTTTTAGTTAAATGTGAAGAAATAACAACATAGACACAGATTTTGGGAAACAGTCAATAGAGTGGCAGAGATTCTGCATCAACAGTATAACTTATGATGGTGCAGGCTTTTGGGATTCAAGATTACCTAGAAACAATGCAAAACAACAGCAATAACAAGAACATTTATGTTGTACCTTATCACTGAAAAATACTGGAAGTTTAAGGAAATCACCATCAAGGTTGGAAGCCACTGCTGGATGCACAGGACCTTCGATTCCCCTCACAGGTTGCACTGCTTGACAGATCACGAGGGAATTAGGCCTCCCTTGAAAAAAATCTGTTGTCACTCAACCCTGTCTGACCCTGCATCTAAAAATAATCCTGGCCTGTAATACGAAAGCAGAGGTATCATGAACTAACTCAGCACAGAAGCTTCTAGTTTCCATCTAATGATTTGCACTTATTTTCTGTCATGAAAAACATGGAGAGTTATGAAATGGAAAAGAACGGAGTGCCGTGCGTCACTGTTATTAATGCAACACCGTTTCTACACCACATTTCAAAGTTATGAGTGGCACGTCCATTAAGCGGCAGACTGCAGGCTCACTGTCCTTGTGGATAACCTGAATAATTTACTAGCTAATATCAACTTCATATACTAACAGAACTGAACGGCTACAGGGTATAATATATGCAATAAGCAGTATAAAACTATTATTACATTGAGTGTGTATTTGTTTTATGCCTTACGACATGTCACAATCAAAATAATAATTGTTATAAATAGCACTATTCTGGTAAAGTTATGGCTAAAACTAGTAAGCCGAGATTTTAGTTGCATGTTTTTTATTTTTGGTTTGAACCATTTAAATCAGAAAGGAGAACAAAATAATTTCACACAGCTGAATTATTTAAATTGGAAACATAGAAACTTTTAAAGAACACAATTGTGCCGGGCGAAAAAGGATAAGACAAACATTTTATTTCCTGACCTACATGCAAAACATTTTATGACAGGATAAATTTTTCCCACTCTAATAAAAAAATGGCGATAACAGGATTGTGATGTTAAATGCTTTTCTTCAACGGTGACTAGAGAAGCTTGTCAGAGTTTGTGGGAAGATGAATGGAGTGAAATTGTGGAGGAAAGTCTGTTAGGCTGCACAGAAGAGTTGATTGTTCACCAACAACTATAAACATGCAGTCAGAGCCACAATCAAATAAAAATAACTCCAGAACCCTTGCAGCAAACCTGAGATTGAACAATTTTTCTAAAAAGAATTGGCAAAAACTGAATTCTCAAAGCTAAGAGGAACATGCATACAAAACCAGCATCTGTAAGTGCAGCAGAGGGCCGTGTGCATATCATGCTGTTCAGTGTTTGTTTTGGACCAAATTGCAAATATGAGGCAGGTAGATCAAAATAAAGAGTCTTTACTACAGATGTTATAAAACTTGACATAAACAAGAAATAAAAGAAACTGTTGAAAAAGAAAATTAGGAACAAAACAGGAGGTTTATAGAAGGATCAGACAAGGAGCTGAGAAGAGCATGGAGCAAATAATGTTGTATACCAGTAGGACGGATCCAGAGTCTCCACTAGGCGGGTGATTAAATGATGCATTGCAGCTATGAGGAACAGAAATCTGAAGGCTGAGGGAAATGAATAATGAACAAAACAAATACACTGGGATGTAGGGAGAAGAAGAACAGAAACCAGGGAAGTGTACAAACCGAGACAAACCAAACATACAGGGACGAATCAAGACACTAAACAAAATGTGACATAAACTCAGCAAGAGGAACTGCAGCAAAACAAGATGTAAAAAACACAAACAAATGTGGATCTCAAGGAAATGCAAATTTCAATGAAGAGCAGGAACAACTGAAGACGCTAAAGTCCACAGCACAGATCAGATGGTGAAGCTCAACCTCTAGGAAACCAAATACGGCATGCAATGTGTGACAAAACTAAAAAATCACACAAAATATTCAAAGAACTGTCATGATCCAAGTTTGTTGCTGGTCATTTTGGTAAATTGCCTCCTCTTTTGTGTTCTGTGTGCTTATATTTAAGCTCACCTCCTCTCCTCTGTAGTGTTCTCCACAGTCGTTCCTGCTGAGATCTCTCACACACTTTGTGCTGCTGTGGCTCTTTAAACATTAAAGAGAGACTTTGTTGAACTCACCAGGTCGTCAGCCCTGGTCTTCCTCACCGGTCCGTGTTTTCCTGACAAATACAAAAGGAAGATTTAAATGATTATGACTTTATTTGTAAAAAAAATATATATATATATATTTTGGAAAACCTTTTTCCTTTTTAACAATGGTTTGGAGTCAGATTTTATATCTTTTCTCATGTCTTGATAACCTACAGCTATATTCTTACATAAAGTCCAGTCAGTTATTTGCGTGGCACCAAATCACCTCTGACTCGTTGAGACAGGAACTCTGTGGAGTTTACCACCAACGACTGGAAGCAGTTTCCTTAAATCCAGTGACTTACACACACCTTGATGCAACACAATGTAGCACATGACCTTACACCTTGTCATCAGTTCATGGTTGGTCTCTCTTCTGATGAGTGTCAAACTATACAACTACTCACCACCGCTGCTTCTTACAGGGTTCGCCATCCGAGCTTGGAAATTTGCTCAACCTGCCAGTTTTCTGTACTTCAGATGACTACTGGAGCTTAGTGCTCACGTATTTATTGATAGAATGATGTTTCACTGCTCTACATCTATGAACCAGGTTTTTAAAAAGCTTTAAGTGATGCCCATGTCACTTGTAAACTGTTATTATCCTAAAATAAGCTACCAGAGGCTGTCCCAATCAGTTGGTTTCTTTCTGCTTTTCAACCTCAGATAGTTTTGGGAAGAACAAACTGTGTTAAATTACACCTAATTCAAGACAAAAGCAAATGGGAGAAATGCAAACTTAAAGCATGTTGTGTAGCAACTGATACTAACATATTTATCACATCAACAACTTTAATTTAAAGTTATTTCTTAGTGCTAATTAAGAAAGTAGCAGCAAGTTGAGGATTTGTAGCAAGGTGTTGGCAGATTTTTCTCTTTTTCCTTTGCAACTTATTTTTGGTCATTTATATGTAAAAAAAATGCAAACTTTTACATTTGCTGAGAAATTCAAATTAAACACAGAAGTTTATTTTTTTTTAGATATTTCTGTCAGTTATTCTTTAATTAGTTTGTAACATAGTAGGCTATTAAAAAAACTCATATTGGCAGAAACACTTTTCCAACAACAAACTCTAAGAATAATAGTCACTATTCAATCCCTTTTAAAAGTTATTCCATTATATTATACAGTGTTGCGTGTTTTGGTAATGTGATCGTAAAGCAATGTCTCTGGTCTGTGATTTTTTTTGTATTTTATCCTCTGCAGCAGGGATGTCCAAACTTTTTGTAATGTGGACCAAAATCATCAAAAGAAAATATATCAGGCCAAAATAAACCTAATTTTAAAATCACAAACACATTACTGCATCATATTATTTTTTACTGCTCAACAATAAACTGAGCATACAAAAAATTTAACTACACAAAGGTTTTAATTACTGTAGATTCATCCTACTTTTAAAAGGTTTTTTTTTTTTT
>NW_015117309.1:0-3519 GCF_001443285.1 Poecilia latipinna
TGCGCGCTCCCGCGAGAGGGGATGCAATTTTGGGCAGGCATGCGTTTCTGGGCATAACACCTGTCGCAACAAATGGGTGGCGGTACGTAGTTGGTAGATGACTTTCTGTGTGTCACAAAGGAAAAAGTCAAATCCCGTCGCTGGAGTATTGACATTTTTTATAAGCGTATTTGTAAGCCTGCCTCTATTATTGAATTGAATATAATTTCAGATTTTTGTATTACTTTTTTTCAGGTTAACTTAGAAAGTGAGCTATTATTGTTATAGGTTGATTTTCTAAACTACAGAAAACTTATTGTTAGGGAAGCTCAAATGTGAAAAATAGACAAGCTTTTTTGTTAAAGGTAAACATCTCATTTATATTTAGCTCTTTAACTTTTAGTTAATTAGAAGAGTTTGAAACGCGAAGAAGGGGCTGAGCAAGTTGACCCAGCTCAGAGTATGGGAGCCAAGAACAGATAGAAAAACAGAAAGTTATGGCTTTATTTCTCATTGTCTTCAACGTAGAGCCTTTAAAACTACAAAATAAAATCTGAATATTTTTCTATATAAACCCTCGTGCTTTAAGTATTATGTTTAAATTATGATACTCCCCAGATATTAATTTCTATCTACTTATTTGTTCTTAGTCACCCAGGATATGCCAAAACTAAAAATGTCTTAAAAATAAAGCAACTTAACAACTTATAATTTACATAGGCCATAACTTGTATTGGGAGTCATTTCAATAAATCAATGTTTATGATGAATTTTATTAAGAGGAGTTACTCATTAAAGCTTTTGTATTTTGTATACACCTCTAAATTTTTGTAAAGGTGTAGCAGAGATTAGATCAGTCAGACTGAACAAAACTCATAATAGAAGCAACATTTGAATTTTAGTTTTACTTCTCTGCAGGTTGCTTACATATAGAAACACGTTTGATATGCATTACTAGTCATTTTTGGTCCTGCAAGCAGTGGTTTAAAAACTTTTTAAACAACATTTTAACATTACAATTCAATGGAACCTCGCCGACCCCTCCAAAATTGCTCTTAAGAAATTTTCGAGAAATGTTCCTGTTTATGGTCCCCCCCCCCCAATAATGAAATGGGATCTATGCCCTTGGCTGCAATGCCACCATGACAGGAGACGAAAACAAAGAACAATGAGCATGCTCTGCGTTCTTATGTTCTTGTTTTATATATTCGCCAATTAAATAAATCTATATATTTTTTAATGAAATAAAATAGTAATAGTTGCTATAATGCTACTGCAGAGTTCGCAGAGCATCACAAGAACAAAGAACGGCTCTCAGTGCTGTAGGACTTAGTAAAGATCTGTCCAGAAGAATCGGATTGTTCGTGAATGTCATATCACTATATAACAGACTTTGGTCACAACATTGTCCCATATATATGCGACATGTCAGTCAACACCTCCACTCAATAATTCAGTACATGAGGGACAACTTTTTTTCATCACAGATGCAACATATGTATCTCTGTACAGCTAGCTTTGCTAACATCATGCCCACATAGCTTACCTTTAACCCTCCTTTGTCCTCATTTTCTGTATACACCCTGTGTCCTCCGGGTCAAAATGACCCGTCTTCACTAAGCCCCCAAAATAAGCAACTTAACTGAATTTTAAACACCAAATTTCATCTTGCATATTGTCATTCACCACAAAATGTGTGAATACTTGAGTTTTCCCTCTCCACTTGAATTTTTATAGCTTAAGAAAAGAAAAAAATTTGCAAAAAGGAGTTTTGAATTTATTTATTTTTATTCATCCCATTGACTCAGTTTCTTTTACTTTTCTCCAGTGAACAATTTAAGAGAATGTACAATACAAAAGTATGAAAAATAACATAACCTACTCAACTAATTAGCACATGTAGGGCAGCATACAAGTGCACAGCCTTTGCAGATATATTTCTTACACCTGCAACACACAGTTTGTGTTTTACAGTCCTTCTTTTGAGGCCAGAACTGACATCTCTTCCTCTTGCTTGCCCTAGCTGGGGAAGTGACTGTGGTAGATGGATCCTCAGGTTGAGCAGGAGCTGCTGCACTCTGAATAGCTTTCACAACTGCTGCTGAGGCTTCTGTGCGGGGGACATGCTTCCTTATTTCAATGAGTGGAGTTACAAGTGCTTTTCCTAGCTGCTCCAGGAACACCCTCCTCTTGTTGTGCTTACGAGACATCCAGGTCGGGTTGATCTCTCTCCAAATCACAAAGGCATTGTAGGAGGACACATCAATGATGTTGTGGAAGATGGCCAGGGGCCAGTGGGCAGTCATTCTTCTGCAGCTATATGTTCCAATCACCTTATCTAGGTTGTCTACACCGCCTTTGTTGCGGTTGTATTCCAGGATGATGATTGGCTTCCTGTCCTCACAATCACTAATGTCGCCGTCTGTGTACTCAGTGCTTTCTTTGGGAGGTAGGAAACTAGAGTGGTGGTGGGCGTGAAAGCAAACTTTGAGGAGAAGACCTCTCTCTCCTTTGACGCAAGTAGTACAGGTGGGAGCTCAGGCTTGTTCTTTCGAACTGTACCAACTATGGTGATCTTCCTCTTCAGGGGCTGCTGTCTGAGTTAATAAGAGGTGAAGAAATTGTCACATGTCACATTGTGACCCCTCAGGCCATCTGTTACAACTAGCTGCAGTCTCACCTCAGGACCTTTATACACCTTCTAAGGTTAGCAGCCCTAAGTAGGCCTAATCCATATTTTTCCAGCTGTCTCCATATTTGTGAAAACCCTCCAGATTTGTCATGTCCATTATTATTTTTTCTTTTGCTGGTGTGATAAACAGGTAGACTGTAGAAACAATATCACGGGCATGAGAAACGGCATACCTTGTGGGTCCTTGGGTCATCTTTACAATGTTTTGTTCTGCATGCCTGCCGTGTTGGTCATAGGCCGCTGAGGACCATGTTATTTTGCCACTTTTGAACGGAAAGTCTCACTTTCAGCTTCAGGGTTTTCTTCTTCTTCTGAAGATGATTCATCATGCTCTGGGTTGTATTCCTCTCCATCTTCTTCTTTGGATACATTCTCCACTTCCTCCTCTGAATCTGAGTTGTCTTGCTGGACATGTGACAAAATCACCTCTAAAGCCTCTTCAATATTATAACGCACACTCATGGCTTCAGCACAGACACAATTCGGGGTCCTGTTATGCAGCACCTTTATAACCTCTGGAAATAACAGATGGTCTTCTGAAGTCTGTGAGAACACCACCTGATTTACCTTGTTTACTTCTGCTACTGATTGATCTGAGACACAACTAAAACTTTGTAACATTCTGTGACCTGTGACCTTGATTTCAACTCTATATGCCTCACGGGTCATTTTGACCCGAAGACCACCTTTGTACCTTTTTTTTGTACAGCTTACATGAAAATGTGAATAAAAGCAACATTTAACTTTTTCTATTGTTTAGGCTAGTGGTTTTCAACGTGGGCGGTACCGCCCCCCAGGGGGCGTTCAGAGTACGGCAGGGGGCGCTGGCGGACATTTTTACAAAAGGG
>NW_015117309.1:8534-19877 GCF_001443285.1 Poecilia latipinna
CTGATTGATCTGAGACACAACTAAAACTTTGTAACATTTTATGGTTTGTAAATAACTCTGTGACCTTGATTTCAACTCCATTTGCCTCACGGGTCATTTTGACCTGAAGACCATCTTTGTACCTTTTTTTGTACAGCTTACATGGAAATGAGAATAAAAGCAACACTGAACTTTTTCTATTGTCTGGGCCAATCTAGGAAAAGTCTTAAAATCTCAAGTTAAAAAAATTACATTTAGGGGATTTTGGTGGGTGGTTAACACAGTGGCGGGTCATTTTGACCCGAGGACAACAAGAGGGTTAAGCTTCCTTTCCAAGTGACGTTAAAAGTTGGACGAAGCGCTGCTGAATTTACATGTCAGCAAATCTTATGATTCACGTAGCAGGATTCTATTACTGATATAGATAGACATCATCTCCAGCTCAGACAAAACCACTGCGCATGTCTTAAAGTGCCGCGTGCAAGTGAAAGGGGGAGGCGATGGGTGACAACAGACACACGTAATTAGTAAGTCACGTTATTGCTTGGATTTCACAGAACAATTAAGTCCCAGATACACGAAAATTGTACTTAAGTACTTCCCACCACTGCCTATGAGCATGCACTACCGAGAGCAGCGGAGTGAAACAGACTCTTTGTAACTGAAGAAAACTGTTTATAAATCACATTATGATTCTTTCTCTAACAATCGCACAGTTTAACTACATTTTGAGGAAACATTTCTGTTAGGTTGACCACTAACCTGATTTGACAACTGAGCGAGGGAGGGGGAAAGATCCTGGAGGGGGAACCTCAGGGGCAGCCATGGCTCCAGATGAGTTTAACAGGGGGGGGCATCAGCTTTTTTGGGGGGCGGGGGAGAGGGCAAAATGAATCTATGTAGCAATAATAATATTACTCAAGTAAAAGAAAATGGTACAGTGCAGTAAAATTACCCTTAAAAGTAATTTTTTTTTCCAAAAAAAAGTTACTCAAGTGAATGTAACAAGTACTACCCACTTTTGAACATAGACAACACCAGTAGCCTACAGGCTACTTATTAACAAGCTTTAGGTGCTGAATTAGTATCAGCTAATCATCTTTTAGCTAACATTAACTGCATCCAACAGCATTAATGAACTCAGTCGGTTAGTTTGAGGGAAAAACTGTCCAAAGTTCTTTGTGTTTTGCTGGTTTGCTGCCATGATTCAAACACACACTTGTGCAGCTTTGCACAGCAACATCAGGTCTCCTTTGCTGCCGCACAGGTGTAAACCAGGCTCGAGCGTATTAGCGCTCATGTTGCGTTTAAAGGCGACTCGGAAAAACAGGTTATGATGTGTTAACAACGGATTAAACAGTTTTAACTCTTGTATGTCGAAATGGAGTCCAACTGACACCACACTTGTAAAACTTGTATCATTTTCCATAGTTCTCTACGTTTGCCTCAGTCCTCGCACGCATAAGGGTTAACTGCTGAAAAAAGTGACAGAAGGCACAGATATGGGAAGTGCGGAAGCCCCTACTGTATCAAACAGCTTCCAGTCCAGGGGGTGGGGGCACGACTAACTCTGTGGGCGGGCAATGCCCCTCAATGCCCGCCCATGCTGCCGGGCCTGATGAGGGTGGTGGGGCTCATGCTGTCCCCAACAATATGCTGCCCTGGGCCGTTGCCCATGTCACCCATATCACCCATATCAAAAACCGCCATTTACTTGTAGTTCATGCTTATTCAAACCACACTTATATGTTCCCACAAAACTTGACAACAAAACTTTTTGGTATTTTGAAGACTTCTTTTAGCACCCTGAGGTTTGCTCTGAGGGGGGACTTGCTGAACATCCTGACCATGTTGTCAGCTGCTTTGAATATCCTCACATAAAGGTTGTCACAAGGAGTCCTAATCTTTTCATGGCTGTATGCCTCATATTTAAAATTTCCTTAAAGGAGGCATTTTGTCAGTTTTTGCCAGATGCTTTTGTTTAATTACTTTTGTTATAAATCTTGGATTTTTTTCTTACTGAAATGTTATTTTTCACGATACTTGCCGTCTTGCCGTCCATGTGCTCTGACGATTGTTCAGATACTTTAATGATGATGTACTCTACATGATCCTCAATACAATCATTGCAAGGCATAGAAAAGAGAATGCTGAATATGAAGGAGAAAGAAAGCCTAGATATTTGCTCTTTTAGAAATACATATTACTTTTTCTGATTCGTTGATTCTTTGCCATCCTACTTCAATTATCTTTTGATATCTACTCAGTTTGCCAAATTAGTGACTGACTCTCCACAGTAGGATCTTACATGTTACAAAGCAGCACCAGATCACCATTTCCATTTCCCCAAATCCTGGATAGACAGAAGCAGTACATGTCCTGTATCTCCTTTAGCCTTTGCTCCAATAGACACCAAGTCACAGTGAAGACAAATATGTCCTCCCCCTCTTATTGGGAAACTTGTTGCATTGCATTTATGTTGGAAAAAGGCCTATGAACATCTCCAGACAGAGATTCTGCTCTAATATTGAGTTGCTGTGTAGTGTATGTCCACATGATTCATCCTTTGCCCACTGTTTTTTTCTTAATCATGTCCAAACTATTTTCACTGGACCTCTGTGCTCCTCAGTCAGCAATGACAGATGGGGAGAAGACGCTGGATTCCAGGTACTTTCATTCGCCTGTTGCCTATTACTCAGGTAATAGACTGAATATTCAACTGCATGTACTCTATAGAGATGTGCAAGTTATTTCAGAGGGGACTGATGAATTATATCTGTGCAGCCCACAAATGACACAAACCGAACACTGCCTGAATGTAACACCAGATGAACCCCATCAGTTGAGGCACAACTCAGAGTTGTCCACAAGCAGGATCTGCAGATAATCGTTTCAGTAGAAATCATGACAATCTATTTCGATATACAGTACTGTTACAATTAATAGTTTCTGGAAATGATGATATCATCATTATAATGGTTCCTGAATGTAATTATTATAATCAATATAATTAATGATTGAGTATGAGAATGAGTACTTAAGTTTAGGTACTCATGATACCAAGTAATTGCTACTTATATAATACACAATAACTTTTGAAAACAAATTAATTTTATTTATAACAGGGTGCCCCTATTTCTTTATAAGCCTACAGTCCCACCAACTGTATTCATAAATCATAAATGGAGCAATACAGATTGTTTAGTCTTAAAATGCTTTATCAAATTACTCTTTAAAAGACTTTTTGATAGAGTTCAAAGGTGGAGGGTGGAGATTCTCAGGTTCAGGTGACGTGTCTGAGATTTCCACTTGACCCGCCTTACAACTGTGGGAGGGTTAAAACTCCACTTATTAATTTTTAGCTAGCTTCACTGTATATAAAGAGCGCCAAGCTGCCAAATAGACAAAAGTAAACTTACCAATAGCGGGGTTTAGGAAGGACATGGCACAGACTCACACAGATGTGGGTTATGGGCAGGATGTTTTGACACAAAATACTGTTTTTCTTCAACTTAAAGGAATATTTCAAGATATTCACATTATTTCAGGTGGCTAAAATATTTGGTTCACCCAATTATTACCAAATTCACAGGATTTGTTGTTGACGAGACGAATAAGCACAGTTAAAGAGTTTGTGAAAAAATAATTTGCTCCTATGTTATAGGAGGAGAGCAGATTATTTCAGGTGGCAAGATATTTGGTTCCCCCATCATGACTTTGGCATATAATCAGCAAATATTACCATATTTACAGGATTTATTGTTGATAATAAGATGAATAAACACAGTTAAGAGTTTGTGAAAAAATAATTAGCAACCATATTATAGTAAGTAAGTAAGTAAGTAAACTTTATTTCTATAGCACTTTTCACAGACCAGGATCACAAAGTGCTGTACAAAATGTAAAAATAAATAAATTAAAAGCAACATACAAAACAATAAAACAGTATTACGCTAAAAAGCAAGTTTAAAAAAGTGGGTCTTAAGTTGTTTCCTAAAAGTGTCTATACAATCCAGAGATCGAATGGTGCAAGGTAGCTCATTCCAGAGGCGAGGCGCCACAGCTTTAAAAGATCTGTCTCCTCGAGTCTTAAAAAGGGTCCGAGGAACCATCAGCAAGTTTAGATTCGACGACCTGAGGCTCCTAGTCGAAACATAAGGCTGGATGAGGTTCTTAATATAGTCTGGCGCTTGTCCATGAAGAGCTCTAAAAGTCAGTACCAGGATTTTTTAGTGCATCCTGTAAGATACAGGCAGCCAGTGCAAGCTTTTGAGGATGGGTGTAATATGTTCCCTCCTGTGGGTGCAAGTGAGCAGGCGTGCAGCTGAGTTTTGTACTACCTGCAGACGCGCAAACTCCCTCTTGTTAAGACATGTGAACAGACTGTTACAATAATCCAATCTCGATGAGACAAAAGCATGAACAATCATCATTATAGAGGGGGAATGTAATGTAAAAGCTTGGCAAACTGTATCCCCGAGGTGAAGTTGCTCATGGAAGGTGGTGCTGGGTTTCCCCAAGTGTTTTGAAAACCTGAATGGTTGCTATGGGAGATTCAAGGATTTCTCAAACATGCATGAAAGAATGAAAGCAACACTCCAGGTATATTTTTGAGGAGGGAATAACATTATAAAATTATATAAAGCTCAAAAAAGTAAATTTTACATAATATTGCTCCTTTAACACTTTTTCCTCCATTTTTTCCTGAACCTGGGATCAAACTGTAACTTAGTGGAATAAAAAACAGCAGCACAAACACAGCAAGCATGTTTTAAGCTGATAAGAATGTGATGATGGTGTGCCAGCTGCACTGGATAAAGTGCAGCTGGCAGTGACATATCAATTACATATCAATAATCAGTTCAACTAACTCAAAGCTGGTATGCAATCATAATGAAACATCCTTGATGAGCATCACCTCCTTTAACTCTTCCCAACAAAAACTCTTTGAGCTTTTGTTAGTTTGTAGCAGTGATTCTGACTCACAGTGTGTGTGGGAGTTTAGAGGAGCAGCAGGAGAGGTTACCTTGAACCCTCAGTCCTCTGGAAATCCTTTCCTTGTCTGGGAAATTTATGGGGTTTTTTCTTCTCTGGCAGAACATGAGCTGTTCTCTCACATGATGGCAGAAAATCTTCAATGAGAATGCTGAAGTAATAATAGATCCAAAAATGTTACTTTTGAAAAGGTTTATATTCTTACAAAACATGCTTCCTTATACACATAACAAACAGACATTGCAATGAATATATGTAGATATAGAAAAGTCTGTCAGTTCTGCATTAAAAACTTAATTGACTTTTTTCATCTGTTTGCTAATGCATGTTTTTGAGTTTGGTGCAAAGCCTGAATGAATGGATGGATTTCCTTCTAATAGAAACAGTAACTGTAATTCTCCAAGACTAAGTGGCTTTATTATAATTTACTGAAATGCTGGGTAGCGTGGTTCCTCTTTTAAAAGTACAGTAAAGAGGTTTAAAGTAGAGATATTTTTCAACCAGTAAAACTTTTCCTCTTTTTTTTTCTTTTTTTTCAGTTTTAGACTATTGCTAATCCTGTTTTTTCTCTGAGCATTGCACGCTCTGACCTTGAGATTAATCTACTGGGAAGACCGGCATCTGATTACTTAACTTTTTCCGATCTAAAGTCTAAACAGTTAGCCTTGCATGTTTCACAGATTGATGTGAAACAACAGCGGTATGTTATATCAGTTCAATAATTAGTTTGCTTAATTAGCAACATTCACCTGGTCTTAAATCCTATGCAAATAACAGTGTTCTTCATATTTTAAACACCGCTTCTCCATTTTAGCTTAGTCACTTTTGACAGAGTGGTATCTCCTGCTTTCTGTTTACAGTTAAACAACTTTACCTCCAACAGAACAGATAATTTAATTGCTTAATGAAAATGTATGATACATGTAGCCTTAAAAGTGAAAAAGGTTTCGTTCCTTCGACTGTACTTTTGCACAGGGACAAAAATAGCGTCAGCCAAAGACTGCTGAAGATAGGCACCAACAGTCAACCAGACTTGTAAGGAAAATGCATTCATGGGTTTAACAGTGGAATTGAGTAAATGGTTTGTCCCAACAAAAACTTGCTAAATCATCACTGACCAAAGCCAAACAAACTTACTTTTAGTAGTGATGCTGTGTATTTGATCGGATGCTTTTACTTCACAGAAACAAGAAATCTTAACAGTATATACATTAAACACCATAGAGACCTTAGTTTTTATTGGAGAACTCCCCACAACAATCTCATTCTTCAACTAGCATTCAACAAGCAAGTTAAGTTGGATTGGATTGGTATGATCCGTCTGAAACATACTCCTCCTGCCCGCATGCAGTGGATGTCGTGATTCTCCAGCACTGCTCCACTCTTCAGGCGTGCCATGCCCCCTCCAGCCCAAACCAACTAGAACAGGGAAACGTTACACCAGCATCCACACACCAAAGCTCTAGTTTCACAGCAAGCTTTCTGGCAGTAATTTCTGATCATCCCAGATTGAGATGGAGCGCAACTGACAGGTGTGGGCAGAAGGGAACCTCTGCCCTGAGCATCTGTGCTGGGCCGTCTGTCCACCTTCTGGGAGTGTGAGTTCCACTCGCTCCTCGTCCTGGAGCGTGTCAGTCTCAGTCGCCCACCAAGTCCGTTCTGCTGTTCCTTCTACCGTAGCTTATTTTATCTAGTCTAAATTAGTCTTTGCAGACACCTGTAAGAGCAGCCAATTACTGCAGTATGCCTCTTTATTAGATGACCAGACTTCATAATGGTCCATTCTGTACTGGAGTCTACAGAATAAACACAGGAAGGCGAACTTTAACGGAGTTGTTTTTATTCATATTGCATTTGACTGGTGTGATTTTAGTTAATGCCACACTGTGTATTGGCTGTAATTAAAAAAAAAACTATAGAAAAAAAGAAAGAAAAGAAAACAAAATTAGGTGAACCTGGATAATTTCCCACATGAAAGAAAGAAGAGCACAGTGAAAAGGCGGAAAACAACTTCCAAAGGACTTAATCTAGCAGGCCTTGGTATTTCTCTTCATAAGACTTTGAGTCATTTGTACAAGCAAAACTCATGAAGGCTCTAACAGGTGATTGTTACTTTAACCAGCTAAAAATAAATGCCATGCTGCCATGCTGAGACAGAGTTGGAATCTCTTTGAAATGCTTACGGAGCTATACTGCCTTCCGATGACCGGACCAAGGCCAGTCTAAACAGCTGTTGCCGAACAGGACACAGCTCTACCGACGCTGGGGGAAACATCAAAGACAAGCAGCACTAACAGAGCTTTTACTACTGGAAATACTAATGAGCTAGAACACTATACCGAATGTGAAACCACTACAACACCGGACAGAGTTTGGATCGTAAGCAGAGTCGGTTGCCAAACTGGACACAGAGCTATAGTATTTACCAGATTGCACAGTCTGACCAGAGGTACATGTCATTCATTGTTTCATTTATGAAGCTGAAGGCAGCAGCAGCTAACACCAGCTCCTACGGCCAACTCTGTCCTCTTCCTCCGTTTGGTCCTCCTCACCTTCATTACCTCTTGTGATTTCTACATTCCGACTGGTTTCAAATTGAAAAGGTGTAGCGTTACTCAACACTGTTTTGACTGGAGAGAGTCAGGCAGCTGGATCGTGACACGTCATTGACCCAGAATGCACTGCAGCGTGAACAACATGGCGACATTTATGTGACAATATTTTATTGAAATTTACAAAAACTATATACCCTACGGTATCATTACTGTACTGTTTTTACATCTAAAATAAATATTTCCCAAAATATTTATTTTGGGAAATAAATATTTCCCAAAATATTTTATCAATTGATAAAACTAATCGTGAATCCCTAATACCTTTACTATTAAGTTTTACACTGAAAATGTATCTACTAAATTTGCAAAGTTTGACCACCAAAAGTTTAGTAAACCTTTGTCTTTTAAATTATGACAACCTGTTAATTTAATTTCTGACATTCTTTAAATCTGCCTGGTGAAAACTTTTCAAATTTTCCTTTTCTGCAGTTTAAGTCATGAAACTTCAAAGTCTTTTCAAACAGCTTAAATACCTTAGCTTCAGCTAACCATTTAGTCTCATTAATTCCACGGCATATTCTGTAAACACAGCTTTATTACAGCAGAGAGCTGTAACCTCAGAGGAGTGTTTGCTCACTTTTAATCAATGCTCTTTTTAAAATCTGGAGAGATTTGTAGGAGAGACAGGGAAACGTGACAGCTGAATATTCGTGTAGGCAAATCCTACATTTCTTCAGAAGACTTTTAATATCGTTCAATTGACTAACTTTATTGGTGGAACAGCTAACAAAAAAGGAGAAGTTTCTTTTTGACAAAAAAAAAATCTATCAGCTTTTTTATTAGACATGTCTTTCTTTTCCTTTCCCAAATAACTGTCTTCAGTCTGAGCTGACAGATACCTTAATGCACTGAGCAAACCTCTCCCTTCCTCACAAAGAAGCTACAGTATTCAGCTCAGCTGTTTTTCTTTCAGTGCTGCACTATCCCCAACACCGAAACAAAAGATTGGCCTTGAGAAAAAAGTAGCTCCAAAATCAATCTCTGTCTTCATTACAGAATAGAATAGCCTTACAGAATAGCCTTTCTAAATCCAGATGTTGTGAAACAGAAACAGAATGGAGTTAAATGTATTAAAGTTCAGAGTAAGGAAAAACAGAATGCTCGCAAGCAACCATCCAGCTCAAGTAAAACAAGCCTATAAATCAGAGGTCTCATTCTCGTGGCTTGCGGACCAATTGCGGCCCGCAGGACGATGTCTGGTGGCCCCCACCGTGATATGAAAGTATAATATTAGTGCTGCCCACAGGGTGAGCGGACCTTTGAAGGAAGTCCCGCCCGCCGTTCCTCGTCATGGCTGACATTCGGTGCTAGGCTAAGCTACACTGACTTAATGCACACTACGCTTGTAACAATAGTGCGGCGGATGATGGAACAGTCCAGTACCAGTTGCCCTTTCCTGCAGTCGCCATTCCGGTACTTTCTACCATTAACAAATGCCACGATTATTGTGTATTGTGTCTTTACTCCAACATAGTATATTTAAAAAAAGAAAGATTCAACTCGAAGGCAAGTTGAACGTGACTTCTTTACTGAGCTTCACTTTAGTCTCAACTTTACACATTTTAATAGACTGGCGGATAACCTCTAGGGGAGTGGTTCCGCTGAAGTAAATAGATCCACTTTACTTTATATTCTACACTCCTCCCCTTTTAGATTAATGCTACATAACTTGAATAAGTGCCCTGAATTGTTCAGGGTTACGCCTGGGAACCTGTGGAGTGCTCCCGGTGGGGGGCACTTCCTCTGCAACTGTAGGTGTTACTGTACTGAGTTCAGAGTTGGTCTCAGGATCAGGTGGACGTGCTGGTTGCTCCGGTGTCTTTGGTTGAGCATTCAGCAGTTGATCCACATGACGTCTCCAGATATGCTCTGGCCATTTAGAGTGAGCGTCCACAGTTATAAGAAACATAGAGTTCATGAACAGACCAGCAAAATCAATGTGCACTCTCTGCCAGGGTGCAGACGGCCATTTCCACAGGTGTAGGGGAGCCTTTGGTGGTGCGTTTTGAACGCTCAGGCATCCTGGGCAGGTTTTGGTGATGTCCTCAATCTGTTTATCTATCCCTGGCCAGCATACGTAGCTACGGGCCAGACTTTTCATCTTCACCGTACCTAGTGAGCCTCATGCAGACTGTCCAACACTCTGGTGCGAAACTTGGAGGGCACTACCACACGTGATCCACACATCAAGGTTCCCTGGCAGACTGACAGCTGATCATGTCTTGCTGAAAACTCAGGGAAGCATGGATTCTCATGGGCAGGCCAGCCTTGTACTGTGATGTCGTACACCTTGGAAAGTGTTGAGTCATTCCGCGTTTTGTATCATGGCATTTGTAGCTACAAATGCCATGATACAAATGCCAGTTGGCAGCTGGTCTACCAGTGCTGTGTAGAACATTTCTGCTGGGTCACCTTTTGATGGTGGTTTCTCCACAGATGTTAACAGTGGAGGTGTAACAAACCATCAGCATTGCAGTGTTGTTTAGTCACCTTGAACTCAGTGTCATACGAGTGTGCTCCTAAGAACAGGACCCATTGCTGTAGTCGCGCAGCTGACATCACTGGGACTGCTTTTCGTGGATTGAATATTGACACTAGGGGCTGATGATCAGTCACTAAGGTAAACCTTCGGCCATAGAGGTAATGGTGGAACTTTTTGATACCCCATACTAGGCTAAGGGCCTCCCTGTCTATCTGTGCATAATTGCATTCATCACTTGACAGGGACCTTGAAGCAAATGCAATTGGGCGTTCAAGTCGTGTGCAACAGGACTGCGCCAATGCCGTTCGGGGATGTGTCACATGCTAGACAGATGGGTCTGGATGGATTATAGTGGGTAAGTAGCTCGTCAGATGTTATTAGTCTCTTTGTTTCCCAAGGAAACTGGTAACTCAAAACAAATAAATTAATTTGTTGCTTTTAACAAAAATATAAAGAACTGACAAATAAAGTTAACTAAATGTGTGCACTGCAAATAGTTAACTAAAAGTTCAGACTAATTTAAAGGATAAACAAACAAAATGATTACCATTCAGGTCTGTGTGACAGTAGGGTCAGCTGTCACAATGACATTTGAGGATATTTTTAAAATGTTTTTTGTGGAATCCTTTATGCGGCCCAGCCTCACCCAGACTCTGCCTCCAGCAGCCCCCAGGTAAATTGAGTTTGAGACCCCTGCTATAAATCCTACAAAATTAAATAAAAAATAAGTATTCATTTTTCATGATTCACATTTCTGGCATTTGTGTTTTAATTTTATGTTATGTCACCATGTTATGTATGCCAAAAGTCTGTTAATCAATTAGCCCCACCTCGGCCACGCTTAATTATTTTCCTGTCTCACCTGTATGCTGCACTGCAAAAGCTATCTCCAGTCTCTGGCTGTCTACCAGATTATTGACAGCCTTGTTTCAGTACACGTCCAGTGATCTTTCCCTTCGTTTATCTTCAAGTTGTTTCTGGATTACTCTCATCTTACCTTGCCCATGTTGGACTTCTGCCTTTTGGATATATGGACATCAACCCATTGTGAGGACTTATGTTTCTGTGCATATATTTTGGCTTATTTAATCCCCTGTTGTCATCTCTTGCACTTAATTGTTTCCAGCTGTCTCTGGACAGCTGTCTATCTAACCTCACCTGTGTGCTCTGTTCCCCGCTGGATGCTAGACATCTGTTAGTCAGTTTTGTGTTTGAGCATCACATACCTGTGCCACTTGTTTAGACCCTTGTGTCTGGACTTTGTCACAGCTT
>NW_015117310.1:0-2071 GCF_001443285.1 Poecilia latipinna
TCCTTCACTGCCACACAGGTGTAAATCCATTTTTTTCACAATTGTTAATAGCAAACGGGGAGAATAATAAAAATAATGATCATATATGTTTTTGCTCTGAGGAAAATCTCGAGGTACATACAGTACATACTGCCGTACAGCTGCAGGCGCCCCAGAGATCTATGGATTTGTGCCCGGCTCTACCAAAGCCGCTGATAAACTCTCCATCACATTTCAGGAGCTATGGCTGGGACTGGAGAGCTGTCTGGTGCAATGTTCACAGACTTACTTATGTTCAACACACACACTACACATGCTTCATGGCTATAAGCACACACACCCCTATACTCGCCACCTTCACTGGTCCTTTCCTCTTTTCTCTCACTCCATCCCTGTCTTCTTTTTTGTCTTTGGACTGGCTGTAGTGAAATGTAAGGTCCCTTTGGGATTAATAAAACATGATTTATTTATTTATTTATTCAGTTTATTTCAGAGATTTTTTTTGAGGGGCTTTTGTAATTTATCTGTCTTGTTCTTTACTGCTATACAGAGAGACTGTGTGATGTATTACCTTTAAAGATTTTCGACAGAATGCACACCAGGAGTATAATTTTTTTTTGAATATTCTAGTTCCATCTTTAATCTCCCAAAACTATGATTTTTTTTCCACAGCACCCTTAAGTCATAATGTTATTCTTTCTCTTTAAAAATTGATATGGATCAGTCCTCTCATGCTGAACAGATTAATGTTTCTCCCAGAGTTTTACATCTGATTCTTTTAGACAGACATGTGTTCCAACAAATCTTATGCTTATTCACAGTTACACCAAGAGACGTTAGCTGCCTTTCCCTTCCCTGTATGAGTTTGACAGGTTGGAGACATTGCAACAGTTAAATCAAATAACTTTCTTTTCCTTCTGCAAGGGCATTATTTTTAATGAGGTTCCTCCAGGCAAGCAGCAGCATGAATATACAAGTGTCTCACTCCAGGCTCAGAATGAAAGGTTTGACATCCATTTTTACTTTTACATATTAATGGTGGCTTGTGATAAGTGCAATTGTCATTGACATCTAAAAGTTCCCCAGGTGCTGTGGATGAATAAGAATGGGAGTCCTCTGAAAGGTCAACTTTCAGGAGCTCCAAAAACAATGTAGTTTGGTTACTTCTGCTGTGTGTGTGAAATCGGTTTGTTTCAGAAAACTGGAAATTAAAATATTGATTAGACCAAAAAGACAACAAATACTTTTTCTACCATTATTGATTTTGTTTAGGATGTTATATATTGCTTATGTCTGTGGATTGGGTGATTCAGTTCAGTCTGAAACATGAAGATAGCATCACCATTCTTAGTCCAACCACTAAAGTACCAGTGAGTCCTGAGACACAGGGACTTAATCACTGGTAAATTCTACAGGAAATAAATAAAGAGACCTTTGATTACTATGGTCAAACCAGACAACTGGCATCAGGGGAAATCTTAAATAACACGACTTCAGTCGTGGTCAAGTCATACTCGAACCACTGACTCTCCAACTTTAGACTGAACTTGATCAAACCAATAGGACGTAACTTGGACTTCCACACCAATGACTTTAACTTGGAAGTACTTGATGTGTTTCACCAAACATAAAGTGTTAATGGAATTTTACCTGGAGCACAAACAGACCAACTGTGCAGCTCTGACCTATACATCAATCAATCAATCAATCAAACAATCAATCAATCAATCAATCAATCAATCAATCAATCAATCAATCAATCAATCAATCAAATTTGATTTGTATGGCACATTTCAGCAGCAAGGCATTTCAAAGTGCTTTACATAATTAAACAGAAACACAGAGTCATGTAGCATTGAATAAACAGTAAGAAAGAGAGATAAAAACATAATAAAAAATAAAGATAAAAACATTAAAACCCGCACCCCCTTACACTTCCAAGAAGGGGGGACGACACCTGCACCCCTGTCCCTAGCGTCTGAGGGGGGGGACGGTACCCGCAGCTCTCCAGGGGGGCTTTACATCATTAAAAAGAGGGAAAAAAAGAAATTAATAAATAGATAAAAAGTAAAGATATAAACATTAAAAACAT
>NW_015117310.1:5482-6718 GCF_001443285.1 Poecilia latipinna
CCGACAATTATCAAACAATCGTAGTCAATGCATATGAGAGATAGAAGTTCATTGAAGTCCATAAAGAAATTTTCCACATATGTTGGAGTTTTGTATAAGGTTAGTATCAAAGTTCTTTTGTGGCCTTTTACCTCAATTCCAAGATACTCAAAAGACATAAAATGACCCAGAGAGATTTTACTACAGTTTATGGTATTCTTAAATATTGAAGCCACGCCTCCTCCTTTTTTATGTTTTCTATTCTCACTTAAAAAATTGTATGTAGGAGGCGCTGATTCAGTTAAGACGATTGGTTCATTATGGTCATTCAGCCATGTTTCTGTCAGAAATAAAACATCAATATTATGCTCGGTGATGAAATCATTAATTAATAGAGCTTTAGCACAGAGAGATCTGGTGTTTAAAAGAGCCAGTTTAAGTGACTTGGAGGCTGAAAGTTCTTCAGTCTGAGGTTCCTTTAGGCAGGGGATCAGTCTGAGGTTTGAATTAAGACCTCTGTTTTTTCTATTTCTCTTTTTTGTAACTTTTCTTGTAGTGATCAGGACAGGTAATGTCCTGTTATGCGGTGTCGGGGGGCCAGACACACTCTGGAGGAAGACGGGTGTCAAGATAATATCTGGACCCCAGTCTCAGATGTCAGAAACGCAGAATGCTGGATCCTCAGGGAAGTCAGAGGCAGGTGGCTTCGATGAAGTGAGGTCTGCTATGTTAGCTCTAAGGAGAGTCGTGCCGAGGCGAACCTTTTGATCCTTTCCATCCGTAAATTTGAGAAACTCTGGTCCGGACGACATTTATTCCAGAACTCTACAGAAACATAAGAAGGTACACATGAATGTAGACAGAACCAAGTCTAAGGAAGCATCCATGTGACACGTGACTGCTGGTACAGTGGTAGGTTCCTTAAATGTGGACAAAACTGTTTTAGCGTCTTCAGATCTCCACTTTCCATGACATCAAACAGGTTGGTGAACCACAGAAAATGATTCTTTTCTTTATTTAACATTCAATGATATATCTGCTATTCAAAGCCTCTAGTAATGCTATAATTTAAGATCAAGAACCCATTTTGTTGAAAATTAGTATTGTCATGGAACAAATGATTAGAATTTTTTGTTTTTGCAGGAAAGATTGTTTCCTGTTGAAACGATGCAAATGTTGAAGACTGACCAATAAATAAATTAAATGCATATTTAGAACATCCTCTAAATATATGCATTTCCTGAATCAGTTAAAGTT
>NW_015117310.1:10861-19877 GCF_001443285.1 Poecilia latipinna
AAATAAAGTGTTACCAATTTGTGCATTAAAACGGGAGATAAACATTTATATTATTAAATATTTACAGCAACATCAGGATTGGTTTTCGTAGGTTTTTGAAGCTCACTTTCTCTTTTTTTTCTGGTAAACACCATTGAAAAGAAAGTGCAAATACAAAAAAAAATTAGTCACTCTAATTTTTAACTTGTTTAAGAAAAAAATGTAAGATGTTGCGCCTGGGTTGGATTTTGGACTCAAGCTGAAGGTGGGAGGGTTTGAGACAAATAGGTTCCACCTCTGTCTGTGTCAAGGCGACCGGGTCAAGGTGTGGCCTGCAAGTTTGTTTTCTGGTTCTGCATGCATCTTACGTTTGACTGCAGACCCTGCACGCAGGCGGGTGAGCTGAATGAGGATAATCAGCAGCTCGCTTTCAGACAGAAGAGAATATAGCAAGCAGTCACTCAGTTGCTGTATAGAAAGCTCAACAGATGGCAGCTACACAAAGGCACTGAAACTGTGGTGAAATGGATTCTGAGGTTGGGGTGCATTTACACCAGCCTTTGTAAATTCACAATGCACAAACTCTAGCTTGTTTGTCTGAAAGGTCTGCTTCGTTTGGGGAGGAACGACTGTGCAATCGATCTCTAATGTGAACCAAAAGAAGCCGAACTTTGGTCTGCCTAAAAACCTCAGTCTGGGTCCAGTTGAAGTGAACTCTGGTGCAGTTCAAATGCAGTGCGAACACCAAAGCAGACCGGAGACCGCTCCAAAAGCAGGAAGCTAACTACAGTGCAGGGCATTCTGCTCTATGCTCTGTGGGTTAGTGGAGATGTTGTGTCGGTTGCCCTGCCAACGGGTCTGCGATTAGAGTACAGCTAAGACAGAGCAAGGAAAAGCATAATATAAGTGGTTTAAAGTTATTTTACATCTGTTTGAATTTATTTTCACTTTTCTGCGATGCTCTGCATCCAGTGTAATGTTTAAACCTTAAAGGACAAAAACTGACTAATTGCCTTGTTTGTTAGAAGAATGTGGCCATAGTCATAACAATCACCAAATAGAATGAAATGGTTCATAGCAGCCAGGGTTTGCTAAATTTTAACAAACTAACTTTACTAGTGGTAATGATGTAAAATTAAATTATTGACCAAAATAAGAGAAATTTACATAGTCCTCTTTCATCTTGACAGAAAGCAAGTGGTTTATAGATTTACATCAAAGGAAAATATCCTTAAGATCTCAAAGCATCAGCAATTTTCTTAGCTGTAATTTAAGCCATATATTGTAGAAAATAGGTAAGAAATAAGGGTGCTGCAACAATTTTTATGACGGCTTTGGTCCAACAGTATGGTTTGGTGAACATGACTCAATGCGTAGCTGCAGCAGCTGATGGGCGAGGTCCCAAACAATAATATATAGTAAATTCCAGACTACAGAGGGCACCTAATTAAAAGCCGCATGCTCTAATTTTAGAAAGAAAATCATTTTTGTGTTTTTACAGGCCTCACCGGATTTTAATGTGATTTGTATGGTAGCAAACAAATACATATTGCAAATTTTTCAAGCAGTACCTGTAACATGGCTAGCTTTTAATATACGAACATTAACAGAAACACAAATTATGTAGCTAATGCTTCCCGGACGCCGCCGGAACTGTGATGCTTTCCAGGGTAAGGGTTCCTCCTGTGGGGCGAACCCACCACTGCACCTGACCCACAAGACCTTGACCACATCAACAACATGTTACGTGTCACTGCCGCACAAAGTTTGAAGAGATATGAGGGGTTGGGCTCAGAAAACATAATGTCACCTAAACTAACTAAAATAATAGCCTAAGACAATTTGTGGCAAAACAAAGTGCCTTAGGTCATTTTTTTTTAGGGAGATAACAATAAATACACAAAGATATTTTTATTCCTTAACCACCTCAACTTCTTCTCCCATGATGAAAATAGAGTTTCTAAACCAGGGGTGGGCAATCCTGGTCCTCAAGGGCCGATGGCCTGCAACTCTTAGATGTCTCCCTGGTCCAACACACTTGAATCCAATAACTGAATCACCTCCTAAGTGCAGTCAGGTTCTCCAGAGTCCTGCCAACAACCTCATTATTTGACTCAGGTGTGTTGAAGTTGAGATGCACCTAAAAGTTGCAGGAGACCGGCCCTCGAGGTCTGGAGTTGCCCACCCCTGTTCCAAAGTGTGCAGAAAGAGAGAGTACAGTCCCCTGTGGTGCTCCTGTGCTGCTGACCACCTGGTTAGACACACAGTCCTTCACTCTCTCACTGTGGTCTGTGTGTTTGGTAGTCATAGATCCAGGTGATTGTTGAGATCTCCACCTGTGTCCTTTGGAGTTTCTCAAAGAGCAGATCAGGCTGAATGTGTTAAATTTCCTTGTAGAAATCAAATAACATGATCCTCACAGTGCTGTCTGCCTTGTCCAGATGACAGTGGGTTTGTTGAAGGAGGTGCATGATGGCATCATCAACTCCAACTCCATGGCGATAAGCAAACTGCAGGGATTCTGGTATGATGATGTCTGCTTACTCAGGTGATCAGGTAGCATTCCTTATCATGGGTTGTCTTGACAATCCATGAGGTGGGATGTCAGGGCAATAGGTTTGCAGTCATTGATGACTGATGGATGAGTTTTCCTTGGTACCAGAACCAGGCATAATGTCTTCCACAACAGTGTAACCTTCTCTTGGGCAAACTAAGGTTGAAGAGATGTTACAGAATCCCACAGAGTTGTTCTGCAGCTTCAGGACTCAGGGGCTGACACCATCTGAACCTGCAGCCTTGTTCTGGTTCAGTCTCTCCAGATGCCTCTTCACCTGACTTCTAGGTACAGAGAAGTGGGAGGGGGAGGCAAAGGGAGAATCAGCTCCTGATTTGGTTGAAATATGTAAGGTGTGACAAGAAATATGTGGGTCAAAGGAGAGTGGGATGTCTCTTTGGCTGGAAGCAGGCGAGGAGGATGTTGAATTTAATTTACAACATAAATTGTGGATTAGTTTCCTTAAAATAGTCTCAGTATAATTTTTAGCATGGCCAATGAGCTGGGTTGTAGCAATGAAGATGAAGATGTTGAGATTTCGGAATAGGTTTCAAGTCCAAGTAAATTTGCAAATTTACTTGCATCCTGGTAAGTAAAATGTGTGGTTTATTATACACAAATTAAGATTAGGACCATTCCAGACAACAGAATATATGATATTGTGTTAAGATCTCTTCCTGCTGGCTGGCACCTGCTTGGAGTGTGTACGTATTTCCATGTGAGTTTGTAGGTGTAGAATTTTTTTTTTTTTTTTGTTCTGTCACAGACAACGTGAAGTACTCTATGCCTATATTCTCTCTCCAACTTCTCATTACAAATGAAAACACCTGCAAGTCATTCAGCCATCAGCACTTACTTGAGAATCAAGAATCACCTGCAGTACTAATGTAAGCTCTATCCAGATTGAGGAAATGTCACTCATTACCTGCTA
Organism: Poecilia latipinna; assembly: GCF_001443285.1. Lineage (NCBI taxonomy): Eukaryota > Metazoa > Chordata > Actinopteri > Cyprinodontiformes > Poeciliidae > Poecilia > Poecilia latipinna. The sequence continues at coordinate 14,326 of NW_015117310.1, forward strand.
AATGCCCTGAAATGCAGCAAACTGTGTCTTTATCTTTGTCTATCAAAATAACATTTTCCTAATTTTCTTTCACACATTAATGGTCAAGATTAAGAATTGAACAATACTTTTCATTTGTGAGTCTTGGTCCTGTATTTATTTTTTTCTTTATATCTTTGTAATATTTAAATGACCTAAAGATATACACTGCTCAAAAAAATAAAGGGAACACTCAAATAACACATCCTAGATCTGAAGGAATGAAATATTCTCATTGAATACTTTGTTCTGTACAAAGTTGAATGTGCTGACAACAAAATCACACAAAAATCATCAATGGAAATCAAATGTATTAACCAATGCAGGCCTGGATTTGGAGCCACACACAAAATTAAAGTGAAATGTTCCCTTTATTTTTTTGAGGAGTATATTTAATAATTTTGTGATGACTAATTTAAAAAGAGACAATATTTGTCTCTTTAAGAAGCGCTTCTATAGCATCATTAAATCAAATTCGAGTTAATTTTTATCTTTATATAACTGCTCAGCAAATGAATGTTTTTCACTATATTATTAACAGCAATACCCAAAGACACTAGGTGCTTCCAAGGAGTATCACTAGCTAAGTATTATTCTTATTAAAGTAGTATTAACCATCCATTGTTCTGGTTTAGATTAAATTGGGGGGATTTCAAGGCATTTCTAAATCAGAAATGAAACAGTCTCTGTCCTCCTCCCAGTGGCGGTTGCCTCATGAACCTCCAAAGAGTGGAGCCCAGGAAGCATCCTGATCAGAAGCCCCAACCACAGTGACTCGTGTCAATGCAGACTAATGGCCCTGCTCTGAGTTTCCACGGTGATGGATCTCCCCACTTCAATTTCAAGGCTGAGCCCAGCCTTGAAATTGGCTGGGCTCAACCAATTCAAAGAAGCTTGTTTTAGATGCTTGTTTCTGAAATCCTGCTCTTCCTGTCATGACCATACCCAAAGGAGGCACAAAATATGTCAGAAATCAATCCATCCATCCATCCATCCATCCATCCATCCAACCATCCACCCATCCATCCATCCATCTGTACACCCTTGTCCCTAGCTGCAGCTGGAGGTTGCTGTGGCGTGTGGCTTCCATCTGGTCCTCACCTGCTGACCCGCTTCCTCCCGGGTTAGGCTGTGTTTCCACCCCTGGGCAACTGATTGTGTTTGGAGCTGCAGCGCTTTGGACGCTCTGCTATCTTGTCTTGCCCTTGTTTGTTTGAGCCGCTCTCAACTAAACCTGTTGCTGGTTGGGCAGGCTGTGTGGGCGGGGCATTACTCCTCTGGCCCCATCGAAGGGCATTTGGAACTGGATGACAACGATTTGTTCCATTCTTTGAAGTGTTTCCTTTTACAGTTTGTATTTGTTTGTTATTGAAGTTACTAATTTGTTTTCTTTGTGTTTGTTTGTTTGATTTACTAATTTCTTTTGCATTACATGTTTTATTTCTTTTGGAATAATTGAACTTGTCCGTCCTTTATGTGTTCCCATTTGTTTCAGGGACCGAGTAGTAGGCCTGAAGCCTCGTTTTACAAAAATAAATGTTTTAAGGAAATTGTTCAATAAAATATTGTGGACTGCTCAGTCTGTGTTCGGGTGACATCTTATAACTTTTAAAAAGATCTCCACCTGCTAGTCACAGTAAGTTGACTTAAATCAGTTTTCATAAAATTGCTATCAACACTCACTTTTAGTAAGTTACTTGGAATCTCTCCAACTCACTCTAGAGATGAAATAATTTAGAAAATGTTTCTAATTCTGTTTTTTTGTGTTGGAAAGTACTTTGGACTCAATACTGCCAGCATCCACATACAAGTACTTTACTTGAGGGTCGTTTTTTCTATTCTGGAGCCAGTTATGTAGCTCATCTGACTATAATAAAGAAATAATCTGAGCCTTTTCATTAACAGGAGCACATTCACATAGAATACCAGAACAAGACTCCATGTAAAATTTCATCTTAAGATGGGCTAAAGTCAAATAACTTAATCATTTGTTTTGTGTGTTTGATTTTTAAATGGTGCATTAATGCAATTAAATGCATTTTTCTTCTACATGCAAAAGTCCCAAGCTGGAACCGGTGTATTGTTTGTGGTATTCCTGTAAATCTGACCCACAAGAGACGCATGCAAACGACAGTGAGAGTGAATTCATCTTTACTGTATGTTTTAAAAGACAGAACATTTTTGTATACATTATGTATTTCAAATATTTTATGCAATTACTATTTCTGTGAAGCAGGAGAGAGCGGTGCTGCGGTAGTGAAGCACAACCATGTATGGAGGCCTGAGTCCTCGAAGTGGCTGTCACAGCTTTAAGTCCCAGCCTGATGACCTTTGAATGTCTTCCCCCTCTATCATCACCCACTTCCCTGTCTGACCTCTCTCTAATAAAAGCCACTAGAGCCAATAAAACCTTAATAAGTGGGAGAGATAGAAATGGGACAAGGACTCATTGAAGAATTAAAAAAAAAAAAATTAAAGTTACATTAACTTTTTTTGAGGCAATGAATTTGCATAATTTTTTTAAGGTGAGGTAAGGTGAACTAATCAGATTTTACAGTGTACATGCTGCCACTCCTGTTACAGTGAATCACCACAACCTCAGTGAGGATTATGTATGGTCTGAACTCTTGGGAAAATCAATCTGCTCTACAGTTAAAACTGTTCAAGGAGCCTCAGTCCCTGAAAACATCCATGTTCTGCTGTATATTTTCCCGGAGCTGTAATGTGCTCATAATCTTGTGTAAAATTACCTTATATCGAAAGTTTCCAGGAATCTTTGTTGTCTTGAAAGTGACATTCACAGTGTCAGGAGTTTATACTCAGTGCTTCAGGATTGGAGTGTTGACACTATTTTTCAAAGTATGGGCAAGTGTAACTACAGCTCAGTTAAGACTGAACACCTGGAACCTAAAAATCAAGTACACCTACACCCCATCACCCCTCCCCTTCTTTTGAGATTGTTTCACCCTGCCTATGTTTTTCTGCAACAGCTGTCACTCTGAATTATTGAAACTTTGCACATATACTTAGTCCTTGACATTCTGCACACCTGCTGTGTATTCATTGTCAAAGTATTTAAACGGGTCCTGATTTTGCATTCCATCTAAGTCAATCATTTGAATGCTCCAAGTATAAACATAGGACAAAGGAAATGAGCTGAGAAGCTGCAAAATTGGATAATGGCGGGAAGAAGATGAAAAAGAAAGTGGAGAAGCGCCTAAAAGAGAGGAGTAAAAGCAAAGTAGCGAGAGGTTGGAGAAAGCATCTTGGGATGGGTTTTGACTGAGTATTTGAAAGTGAGGGGGAGAATATGGTTGGCAGACTCTGAAAAGTAAATAGACAGAAAGGCAGTGAGTTTAAAAGGGCTCAGCCCGTCTCGACAGAACATGTATTGGTGTAGTGAAGCACAAATGAGAGAGAGATGGAGTGAGGATGAGTGGTGGATAGAGGAGGGAAAGGCAAAGAGGAGAAACCCTGCAAATCAATGTTAAGGTCAGAGTTTGTTACCAATAACGATGTGTGTAGGTCTGGAAATGCATGCTGATGATGAGCTGCTGACCTAACAACCAATACAGCTGCTTGAAATGTGACTTGGACTGGAAAACTGTTAAAACCTTTTTATTCACTCAGTTTGCTCAATATTTTCTTGCAGTATTTTTGAAGCAACTCCATGTTTTCTTTGAAGTACTTATTAGTATTGTTTGAACACATCAATGTTTTTTTTAATTGAGTTCATATTTGATGTTATATGAATAACATCTTATGTTTGTCGCAGCTCAAGTAATCCATACACACTGTGCAAATACATTAAAACAATTATATCCATAAATGACGTTTTGATGGGTAAAAGTGAATAAAACAACCTCAAGAACTTTGTAACCTCCCTGTTGGAAAATCTGATGGCTTTGGTTGTAGACACATTTCTAAACTTCTGAAAGTTGCAGTGAGCAACGTTCAGTCCACCATGCCTTCTGGTTCCATAAACCAGCTGTGATCAGGGGCTCTTTGCAAGAGTTGTTATTGGATTTAAAAGGTCTTCCCAGAGGTATCTCAGTGCATCAGAAAGATCCAGAATCTGTGTTTTACAGCAAAAAAAGTCAAATACAGCAGCATCTTTGTGTAGTGGCCATGCAAGATTCCACTTCTAAAATAAAATAAAAATAAAACATCTATAATAATTCATTAAATGTTTGGTGCAAAACATTTTGGAAGGTTAAAGAAAAAATGGGAGACAAACAAAAATATGGTCAGATGACACTAAAGTTGAACACCTTAAGTTTTATGTCACACACACACCACACACATAGTTGTGTTTCTGTGTCTTGTGGGGACTTTATATTGACTTCCATTCAATTCCTACAGCCTGACCCTAACCATCACATACCTAACTACTAACCCAAAAACAGCATTTCCCTTCATGGGGACCAGGATTTGTCCCCACAACCGAAATATTTCCCCACATATATAAAAACCTGGTTCACATATACACATACAGACCCACCCACACAACATGTCTTTCTGTCAGCACAGAGAATTTGCATTGACTTCCATTAATTTTTCATTAATTTCTGTATCCTAACTCTGAGCCTTACCCTAAAACTATCCAACAGCAGTACATGGCAAACCCTAAGCCTAACTTCTAACCATAAAACAACACTTGTTATGGGGTCCAGGCTTCGGGTCCCGTAAGGAGCAGTGGCTCCTCACAACATAATATTTGTTAGGAAAATGTGCTTCTTAGGGTGAAAATGTTGAAATGCTATACCCGCAGTGACATTAGGAGCTTGGGAAAACCATGATGTTGCAGTTGTTTTTAGTATAATGTTAGTAGCAGATTTCATACAATTGGAAGCAGGATGAATGTAGAAATGTAGTGAGACATTTTTTATAAAACTCCGAAGATAACAAGATGATCCATTTACCAGCAAGACAATCATCTCAAAAACACAAAGGCAAGAAAACTGAGCTGTTTTCAGAGAAATAAAAATAAAGCTCATTCTCAGATATAGTGGTGGAAGATGTGAGGAGCTGAAGGCATGTCTGTCAAAATCACACCTGTGATACAATGGAACTAGTTTCTACATACAGAAGAAACACTTACCATTAAGTATTTCATTATTTCTGTGAATGTGTATATAAACTATATATCATGTTTTTCTACATTAGATTTTGTTGTAAGTGTGACTTACTTTTATTTAAATCAATATAAGTTGTGGATATCATATCAAGAGACAAACGACTACTTGTTTTTTGCAAGTTAGCTACAGAAAGAAGTAGAATGAGCTGTCAAAGATGAAAATCAAAAACTAATTTGCATTTAGTTAAATACTTGTCAAGTGAAAACACAGTGAGCCAAGTATCTGTGTTGTAGTAGTAACATGTCAGAGATATAGAGGTTAAAGAAAGCAGGCAGAAATAAAAACCATTTACTCACCTTGAAGATCAGAATCTCTGACAACTGATTCTTTGCACTCTGTCCCAACCTAAGAATGTTCTAAACCAGTGTTTTTCAACCTTTTTTGAGCCAAGGTACA
>NW_015117311.1:0-19873 GCF_001443285.1 Poecilia latipinna
ATGTGTTTGCAGTCTTGTTCAATGGCTTCACTGGAATCATAGCAGGCTCCAACATGTCGGGTAATGTGCTATTTAAAAGACCAGACGCCTCCTCTCAAAAAATAGTCTTTCACAGCGGCCGGATTTCATGTTTTAAAAAATATAAAGTGGCTCCAGTGCAGGAATTGGATGCCACTTTTATGACAAAGCTTTATTTTCTTTTGAATTGTTTTTGACACTTTAGCTGAAAAATGAAGCTACTGTAATTTTTTTTTGTCAGGCAGTTTTAGTTAAACACTCATTTATACATTTATCCAGAACTTCTTGGTCCACTCAAAATGTTCTCACTGATTAGACTTGAAAGCTGAAGATCTAATCCACACAGCTGAGGATTTTCAATGTCCTTCAGGCTCAGTATTTAGATAATAATTACCTGTGGTTCTTTGATTGGTGTCTATTAATCAGTGAAATGGGAGCTTATTTCCTCATGAAAGGAGGTGGAAATTAAGGAGACACTCGCAGTCCCAAATGAAGTATTTAATTTAACACCCATCTCCCATTTTGACAATTATCTTAACACTGCTCCTGTTGCATTTGTCCCAGGATACATGTGTTGTGCCCCAATGAAATTCCAGATCACATTTCAGAAGTTGATGGGTAATTTTAATGTCTAAACAATTCATAAAATAAATTTGTTGTTGCCATTTTTAACATGGTAGATGAGCAGGAAGATGCTTCTTAAAAATATCAAAACAAAATGGCTACAATAAAGAAATGCAAGTGAAAATTATGCGGGACGGGGAAAAAATTCAAATGCACTTTTTTGGGGGGTAAAGAGAGGCATTCTATGGAACAACTTTTATGTCAATATTAACCTTAAAAATGTGCTCCTTGCAAATGAAATGTAAAGCAATGAGACCAAAAAATCCTGCACAGTACGTTTGTGTGCATAAAATGCATACCTTTATAAATGTACGCATGAAACATTCTTTATACAGTTTTAGTCCAGACAATAAAGGGTTTTTAAGATGTATGCCAATTTTGTGAAAACCAAACTATTGCAAAATGGTGGTGAACTTGTTTACTTTCTAGAAAGCCTTTGCTGTGTGTTATTAGGTGATCTAAAAACAACCCAGCTACTCCATGCCAAGAGGAACACTTGCAGCTGTTCTTACAACCTTCATTGCATACAATCTGCTGACTGCAGCATCCTGTGAACGGTTAGAGAAAATTTACACACAAAGCTGCAGAATATTCCTAAAAATGGAATAACTTGCAAAAAATACATTGTTTTGGTTAATTATAGTCGAATAAGATCAACCAAAAATGTTACTGCTTATATTTTTTTTGGATTGTGTGTAGCTACCTTCTCCAGAGAGACTACAGTTTTCTGGAGGACATCAATGTATGGTCTCCCATGGTGACAGTTGGTATCTACTCCTCCGCCATGTCTGCTGCAATGAGTAACCTAATAGGAGCTTCCAGGATCCTGTATGCTCTGGCCAAAGATAACTTGCTGGGTGAGAATATGAAACGTGTTCTGCTGTTCGCAGAGTTTATCAACCACATTTTTGGACCTTTAAAGAGTCTTATTATACACAGGATATAACATCTTAACAAGTAAGATGTTATGTCCTGATTTATTTACTGTATACGTGTATTAAAATAATCCGCAAGTGGTAGAAATGAATGAATAAACTGAGCTCATGTAGATAAAATGAGGTGATTAAAGCAGGCTGATTCTGCTCTGATCATTTAGTTTATCTAATTAAGCTTCTCGTGTGTGCTTGTCTAAGCATTTTAATATTCATCCATCTGTTTAAAATTGGCATTGCTCCTTATTGTGACAAAATGTCACTTGTTACTGATTTTTCATGGTGCAGGCATTTTAATGAGGAAGGAATCGTTTGTCAACAGATGGCTTGCTCTGTTCACTTAGAAGGAAAAAACCTTTTCCATTGTTTGTTCAGCTTCACGAGTGCACGATGACTCAGTTGTTTGTGATTTTTTAGATGATGAGCAATATGAGAGATTTTCCTAATGTTCCACATTTGTACAGGTGGCGTCTTGGCGCTGGCGAGGATAACATCTCGCAGTGGAAACCCCTGGGTTTCTGTACTGATCTCCTGGTTTCTTGTACAGGTAAATCTTTAGCTTATGGGGTAATGGTTTAAGAATGGATCCAACTTGCCAATCCATATTGTTCCTAACAAAGAGGTGGACATCTCTACTTTAAGGGAACATTTTTGATTATTGATGAGAATTGTGTGAATTGTCTCCTACACCTATAACATGGAGTACACAAGTTTTTAAAGAATTGGCCACCCCTCATATGACCCTACTTTTTGTGTGTTTGTGGCAGATGGTAGGGCCTCTTAACTGTTTTCATGGCCCTTGCCATCTGTTGAGGGACAACAGGGATTTCTAACCTTTAAAAAAATGCATATCACAGACCCCACTCTGTGATTGTGTTGGCCTGTCACTACATGACCGAGTTGCCGTCATTCCCATTTGCCTCCATTTTGTTATAACACTTGGCTGTAGAATATTTGGTAGCAAGGACATTTCTAAACGGACTGGATTTGTGCATCATGTCTCAACACCACATTAGAATTCAGTTTCAGAAAGTGACTCCTTCTTTTATAAATATTTATAGGAGGAGTCTGCATGGCTTTGTGCAGGATTATATATATACACACATGGCAATCGACATAAAGGTAATTTTATTTATAAAGCACATTTTCAGCAACAAGGCAATACAAAGTGCTGTACAGGAATTAAAAGGAAATGCAAACAAAATAACAAACCAAAATGGAGCAAAAGAAGAAAAAATTAATGTTGATCCAAAGTAAATAAACTAGTTACTCCTATTCAGGGTTGGTAGATGAGTATAAGTAAGTATCCTCCGGTCTAATTCCTTTACCTTTCAGGTAATTTGAATACCCGAGTTCAGTGAATTGGATAAGTAGAAGAATATGTTTTGTTTATATAGCACTTTATCAGCAACAAGGCAGTTCAAATATGATGAGTAGTATTGGCAATTGTCTTGTTGTGATGAAATAACTTATGTACTCTTATGAAGTACTTCAAAAAGTTTAACTATAAGAGGCTGGAAATGTTTCAGAGCATCGGGTAAAAGTTTGTATTGGATGATTGAAACAACAGATTGGGTAGTTTGGTAGTGGCTATCTTGAAGTAAACATGAAACATTATTTCAGATCTGAAATGGCTAATCTTATCTAACCACTCCAAGAGAAAACTAAATGCTTGCATCATCTTCAGTTTCATTTAAGCAAATGTCTTAATATTAAGCTGTCATACTATAGTTATATTTTCCGGCAATTCTGAAGATATTGCATAAACTGAAGTTGTGTGTTCACTCCACTAGATGGTGCTATTTGCTGACAAATTGAACACCATAGCTGGCATTGTCTCCATCCTGATCTTGTTGGTGTACGCTTCTGTAAATCTGGCCTGATTGGCACTTGAATGGGCATCTGCACCAAATTTCAGGTACTGGCACTGGGAGGCTGTAGGAATTTATCCGTTTTGAGATTTACCTGCCTGAACAGTGTATCAAGTGTTTTTTTTTTTGTTTTTTTTTTTTAGACAATCTTTCCGTTGTTTCACATGGCACACCTGCACTCTGGGCCTCTTTGGCTGCCTGGTTATGATGTTATTAGCTCCATTCATACTTTTATCAGCATAGGATTTATGCTGCTCCTCTGGGTGCTCATACACTCTCTGGGGCCCATCAGCAACTGGGGCTACATCAGTCAAGCTCTCATCTTCCATCAGGTATCTGTCAATGGCTCCTACTATACGTTAGTAATGCATTAAACCATAAGTTTCTATGTATTTTACTTGGATTTTATGCTCTAACACAAAGTTCAGTATAATTGTGTAATGAAGAAGTGGTCCTTTTTGTTATGAGGGGATACTACAAGCATTCACTGGTCAGATGCGACCAAATTTTAGACTTTTTGGGCTGTGGGCAAAACTGTGGCATAATGCCAACACTGTACCTCACTGAGGACACCATACCCATGGTGAAACATTGTTGGTAGCATCATGCTGAGATGCTCCTCTCATTTAAAAAAAACAGATCAATTTTGATGGGGAAATTGGTTAATGTCTGAAAACCTGCTAGGGCTTTTAAAATAATTGACTGAGGTGAAAGTTCACTTTCAAGCAGAACTATCATGCTAACCATAAAGGATTGACTTTGGTCAAAGTGTGTTTACCTGGTAAAATGGCCTAGTCAATGTCTAGGTGTAAAGCTAATTGAGAATTTGTAGCAAGATGACTTTCCATTGCGTCTTAGTTTGAACTACAGTGTTTTCCAAAGAATTAGTTAAAAACTTAACTCTGTAGACATGCGGAGTTGGTGGTCTTGAGTGAACACAAAGGCATGCTGCATTCAAATATCTGTGCTAATTTTTTAAAAGCCCGTTTCTTCCACTTCACAATTGGGTGCTACTTTTTCTTGTATGGTCATTAAAAAAAATCCTAACAGAATAGATTGAGCTTTGTAACTTAACAAAATTTGAAAGTTCACAGAGTGTAGATCATTTTTCAAGACCAAGTTAATGTAAAAATTAAGGTAAATGTTTTTTGTTTTTTTTTAGGTTCGCAAGTACTTGTTGCTTCTGGATGTGCGGAAGGACCATATGAAGTTCTGGAGGCCACAGGTGTTGATGGTCGCAAACCCTCGCACCTGTACGAGCCTTGTGACTTTAAACGACCTGAAGAAAAGCGGCTTGTATGTCCTGGGACATGTGGAGCTTGGACTGCTTGGTAAGCGTTTATCAAAAAGCTACAGCACTTGGATACTTCACACTTGCAGTAATATTGTTTTACTACATACCAGTGGTAATTATGGTCAAGTAAAACTGACTTTCAGGTGTCTTGTTTAGAAGATTACTTCAGCAGATTTGGCATTAATGAGTTGGTATACATCTAAATTCACAAAAGTATGGCTTGGGTTTGGAGTGACTTCTGCAATTCATTATCTGTTTAGGATAGAAAAATATAGACTTTCTCAAATTACTTGCTTCTATAAGCTACATTAGCCAAGTTGGTGCTTTCATCAATAAAATGCTGGGTGCCAATATCAATAATTCCATGTGATTAACAATGTCGGCATGAAAAACGGATCAGTTTGAGACGGGTACCAAATCATCTTTGGGTCTTTCTGTTCCTAGATATAATTGCGTAACCATGGTATCTTTTCCTGCTGAGACTAGAAAACTACAATCGTTTTATAAAATTATATTCTTGTATACCTCATTTGTTATGCCACTGCAATGATGCAAACTGTACCACATCCAATTTTTTGGTACTCCAACCACCACAATCAAAACATGATTGTGTCATTTAGAGTAACTTCTAACGCAGATTGAACACACGCATATCTTGCCGGTAATTAAAGGTCTGTCATTATGCTTCCATCATTTGTGTCTTTTGTAATTGTGCAGATGGTTTGCCAACCGATCCCCCGCAGAGCTGTTATGATTCCTGGCCGTCTTTGGTGGATCATTTAGAAATCAAGGCGTTTGTGAACCCAACTCCGGCTGACTCGGTTCGGCATGGAGTTCAAAATCTGCTCTTCATCTCAGGCTTTGGTAGGATCAAGCCACTCTATTTTTAAAGTCTTTGACATTTGTTGAGTATTGGGCTAACACATCTGCTGGCTTTAGGTGGGATGAGACCAAACACTCTTGTGCTGGGTTTTTATGATGACCGCACACCTGAAGATGGCCTCGCCAGTCATATTCTCCCATCAATAAGCTCTGATTCAGCTGCAGACTCCGATTCAGCAGCAGACTCTGAGCTGAGAACCCCATTTTCTTCCCAAATGTACAGAGACCTGAATAACCTAAACATCTTCAGGAAGAGGCAAATGTGCCTATTATTGCGGATGCTGTTAAAATGGGAAAGAATGTGGCTCTGGCTCGTTACTTCAACCAGTTCTGTCGGGAGGATGTCTTGGGCCCCCAAAGCTCAGTCGGACCATTTGTTGACTTGTGGCCTCTGAACCTTCTTCATCCAGACAGTCACAGTTATGTAAACATCTACTCCCTGTTCCTGATACAGCTGGCCTGCGTCCTTCATGAAACGCGGGCCTGGAAACGGGCAAAACTTCGCCTCTTCCTATGTGTGGAGGCAGGCTGTACGCTGCCAGAAGATGAGGAGACTAGGCTCAAGGAACTTAGGCTGTCAGCTCAGGTCCATACAGTGGCTTGGGACCAGGTGGTAGCGATGCAGAGACAAGGAGCGAGGGCAGGAGGGGAAGGCTGTTCACAGAAAAGTGAGGTCAAGACAAGAAGGTGAGGATCAAGATGGTACCCAAATGTTCCCTACTAATACGTATAATTTGACAGATGAATACGTTGGTGCAGTGAACAATCTGATTTGTCAGCATGGTTCTTCTAAGCCGGCTGTACGTTTCCTGTATCTGCCCCACCCACCAGCCGACACAAGTCGTTAGTGTGCCCATCTTCATCAAATGGACTTGTTGAGTAGGAACCTCGGCCCAGCTTTGCTCATCCATGGAATCACTCCTGTTATCACCACAGACCTCTAAAATTTCATCCGTATCCCTTGGATATCAAACATGCACAGTCAAATAAGATACTCATTTGAAAAAACGGTTAATCTAGTCTCCCATTTATTAATTTATCATGCTGGTTCAACTTTGAAACGATTTTTTTTTTTTTTTTTTTGGTGCATCACTTGGTCTAAAATGACAAATCAATGCCAGCTTAATTGGGTCAATATGAAAATATAAACTGGTTTTCAGAACAAAAGGAGCAAGGACGGTGCTTTTTTTGTACTTGTGAAATATTAAAATGAATATTCAATAAATAGTTTTTGGAAAAATTACCATGTTGAGCAGTTTTTATAAAAATAAAGCACATATATCAAAGACAATTTATTTTTTCTCCTTTACAAAAGACTTGAGTTAAAATTATCCCGTTACCTCATGTAGGAGGAATACCTTAGTTATAAATAATCAACTTTCACTGGGTTAAAAAAAAAAAATTATTAAAAAATGGCCAAATGTATGTTTGTATTTGGCTGTTGAATTCTTCATTTGAAATTAGAGCAGGGAAACTCAGGAAGGAGTTCAGCATCCAACATGGCTCCCAGAAATGGAAAACGGTAATTTGTTGTTGCACAACAATAATTTTTTTTTTTTTTAAACTCTTGGACATGTTCAATCTCATGTATGAATGTATGTCACAGTGAAATATCTTGTTGTTTTTTTTTATCTTGAAAGTACTACAATGAATAAACTCCATTTTGGTGTGAGGTGATGTCCAAATGATGTGCTTCTATCTATTCACAGTGAATAGAACGACATTAAGTCATGTACTGATTACTTCACTCAAGACATTTTTTTGTGTGTGAATGTTCACCTCACTCCACAAACATCAGCAAATGGGTGATTAAGGCATTTTGCCAACTGATTAAGCAGAGCTATTGGCGGCAAATGCCACGTGTGCTTTGACGAAATTTCCATGAGTTCATTCTGGCTGAGTACCGACACCCACCTACACGTCTCTGACAAACAGCCTGTGGGAGAGAGAGTGTATCCCCCAGATGGCGGCAGGGTTGGCTCCATCTAAGACAAACGGGCATCAAGATGCGATGAACTGCTTCGTGTTTTCTTGGTATGTCTCTGCGGCTTGAGATGAACTTTATTTGGAAATAAGTTGGCAGCTGTTCCCTCAAAGCCTCCGGTTGCTCAGTTTGGATGGATGGATGGATGTCTGCTCTCTCCACCTACTAAACCAACAAGTAGAGAGGGGGATGAACTGACTCACTTCCGGATGCTGATGAGATTTACTGATAATGGAAAAGCACTTTAGTCCTTGTACATTTTATTGTGACCTTTTTCTAAGCTGGTACTGTGTTTTTTTTATATATACATATGTATTTTGAGTTCTCATTTTCATAGGTAGAACATCACCTCACTACTTAAACGCCAAGAAGGCCTCAAGAGCTTTACCTTCTTTCAAGTGAGGTTTTTAAGTACTTTATTGTTTTTAAGCTGCAATATACAGTAAAGACCCTTTATAACACAAAATTACAACCAGTTCCCCGTAATATAAGTACTTGTAAACGAGCAATGTCTTTAAAGTTCAGACCAGATTAGAGCAAAAATCCACACATGCAAAGAAATCGAGGCAAATTAGTCCCCAAATGAAATTATCAATAAAATAAAAAAAGATATTCATTGAATCCACTTACAGAAATGTATTAAATGCTTCCAGGGAAAGAGCTTTTTCCCCCCACCTTAAGATGCCTGCTCTATGGAGAAACTAGTGCATCCATTACTCATGTGTGAATTTGACCCACTTTGTCTTCTAAACAAAGTTTGTGTTTGGGGCTCTTTTCTATACGCTCTGATCTTCAGTTCTTTCCATTTTTAGTCGGATCAAAGTCAGGTGATTTGGTCATTCTGGCACAGTTTTACTGTCTTATCTGAATCCAAATAATAGTCCCCATGTTTGTGTTTGGAACTATTGTCTCAGTTTTATGCTTTTTTTTTAATGTCCAAATCTTCTGCTTCTACCTTTAAAACAAGTGTTGGCATGATTTTTTTCTAACAGTCTTGCATCTGCATCAACGGTGCGCAAAGAGGCAATTTGTGTCGAGTGCATTACTTGTAATTTTAAATGGATAAAATTGGACCTGCTCATTTCAAGACTCTCACAAACTGAAAGTCTGGTTTTTGGACAAGTCTGGATCGAAATTTTCATTTCTCTGCACCAGAAATGTTACGAGGGCCACCTGTTTACGTCTGGTTCATTGTGATGTTCTTCTGGATTATGGCTCTAACAGCGCTCACGCTGGTACATTCAGAAGTTTAGAAATGCAGCTGTAATCACTGTATATTTTGCAATATGGAGATTTTTGGGAAAATCTCTTTGCTTTGACAACCATAAAACTCCAATACTTTGAAATGACAAACCTAAACTAGCAGATTCCTTTACAAATAGCAAACATTTTTAAAATAGTAGTTTCTGGGGTTTGTCTTTTTACACATTCATTTCTTGACATTACATAACCATTAATTTAATCTGAAGACTGATTTGCTTTAATTACTTTGTATGTGTAGGTTATCTGGGTTGTTGCTGACATTTGGTGTGAATTTTATGTCGGTGACCTCATTTAAACTAATAAAAAGCTGACATGTTCAATGTGTATTTTACCAGCTACATTTTAAATGAAAATAGATCGGGGAGTGGGGATAAGCACACACCCACAATATTGTCATAATCTCTTGCATCAATATTTCCATTTGGCACATAAGGTGGCTATTTCTATTGCTTTCATGTCAACATCTGAGAAGTTCTTAAAGAGGGTGTGGATGCTGAAGAGTCTGGGGAAAAGACAAGTTTTTTCTTTCTTCAAAACAAGAACATGTTTCTTTTTGGCACATAGATCCTGGCTGGAGCTGAAATGCTTCTTCTGATCAGTAGTCTGTTCCATCTGTGGCCTGCGTCACGTTTGCACCACAACTTAAGTGTATTGTCACCAGCCCACGCATTGCTGAAAGGGAGAGTGTTAACAGACTGAGGCAAGCCCTACTAGGGGATGCAACGTCCACCCTCAAAATATCCTAATCAGTTCAACTACAGCATGGAACAAGAGAGGTGCCGGCAGAGCTTCACACATCCAAAAAAACTGTTGCAGTCACAAAGACTTTCCCATTATCTCAGCAGTCGTAAGGTGTCGAGAGATTCCTTCACTGACTGTGGGAGGCTTCAGACATCCTGATTTCATCTAAATGATGTCGAGAAGGACAGAGGACTAGCTGAGCACAAGAGCAGGACAACCCAGAAAAATGGGTTTGAATTTATGTGCATGATGCTAACAACCCTGACTTCTACTCTCAGTTTTAGCCATGACTGGACATGGAAAAACTCCCATATTTGGTGATGTCTATTAGTTCATCTTTATTTTTAGTCTTTCTCTTACAAAGTGAAGGCAACAAAATTTCTTCATTATGAAAACGGGATACAATAAAAAAAAACAACTAAGGAGCTCAATATAAAATATAAAACAGAATGTGTAGCTAACAGAGCTGATGTTGGTTTGAAGAAAGGAAACAATTCTGAGAAAAGCACCTAAAGCATTTCTTTGCACAGCAGCAAAAATGTTAATTGGACAGACAGTGTCTGCAACGATAGACTTTGAAATTACAGAAAATATTCATAAAGAAATGCAACATGGGCAGTGATTACTGCAGTCACAGCATGAACAATTGTTTCTCCTTCAGGAAGAAAAGTAATTATGTTTCAAATGAGAAGCCAGGAACAAAGACAGATTGAACAAAGGAGGCCCAGGAAGGCTCATTGTTTCTTCAAAGATACCTTAAAAAGTGGGAAGGTGAAGATGACAGGAACACACAGATGCATGGATGGAGAATGTGTTAAAAGACCAGATATTGGCAAAAGTGTGACTTATAGTATCATATTTATGTAACAATACACCTTGTAATGTCCTGATCAACACATAAAAAGTGATCTCAGAGTCCTAAATTGTTGATCTTGTTTTTTTCTTCTTTTAGGCTACGAAAACCATCTCTGAAAATGAATTTAATAAGAAATTATGAATAAATATATAGATGTGTCATACATATTACTGTCTCTTAAATACTGATCTACCTGCTTTAACAGCAAGAAGATTAAACCAAAACCCTTAAAACTAATGCGACTAAACCACTAAACCATGAAACGTGACATTCAAACAAATGAAAAACAAGCCTTGTCATAATGAACTGATAACCAGACTGTTTTAAATTTACATTTTGAGCAGGGCAACGTAGAAAACATGCAAGTTTGAAGAGCATGCTTTGACCCATTTATGATTTTCACTTTTAGTATTTTATAAATTTTATTTGATGCAGGTTTCTGATAGACCCGACTGAGTCGTACCTGCTTCTGCCAGCTCCTAGAGGCAGGTTTACGTTGCTATGCAATATGGATGGAGGGATAACTTCACAAGGAAAATAACCTGGCTGATTCCTTTTCTCGTTAACAAACAGATTTGGCAGGAGCTTAAATGCGTCCTCTGATCAACAGACACAGCCATCTGTGGCTTACGTCAATTTTGCACCAGAATTCTACATTTCTCATTTACGTGAATACTCACCAGCCTCCACCTCACTGACAAACAGGATGTAGGAGGAAATGTGTTTGCAGACGGAGAAGAACTCTATAAGGGGATATCACGACCAGACTTAAGCAAGAACTTTGTACTCATTTTTTTAAACAAGAAGGGAATAACGGTCTCTTACGCACAAAGGATATCAATACTGTAATCACAAAATCAATCGATGTCTATTTAATGGAGACATCGCAAAATGCTGAAATGCTGCAACCCTATTATTGATGGTCAGAAAAAGTTAATAAAATAAGTACAAGTTTCAAATTCTAAAAGATAAACATACATACAGTTCTCTTAAGGATATTTTACTGGTGGATAAAATGAGTAATCTTCTTTCCTTAAATGATGGGATTAGTGAAAAATATATTTTAAAACAGTATTTTCACATTTTCAACGCGTTTCTTGATATGTGATGAAGTTTATATAATATATAAAATTAAATTTCACACCTGCAGCGCCAAGAGGAAACTATGAAACCTTTATAATTCTTGCCCCCTTGCAAACATACGTGTGTAGGCTTAAAATAAATTCATCTCTTAATATTAGACTACACTAACGGTTTGATTATCTTCTGACAATACATCTTATTAACTTAAAGTTGATCTTTTTTTCAATGAACTTTTAATTAGAAATTGATCATTTCAGGTTTTTCTGGGATAGGAAAATGGGAAAGACATGAAAACCCTGCAGTGCATGTAAGTTAGATGTGTGTGGTCTTGATACTGCAAGTGAAGGAATGACTCCAAGAATAGTTACCAGCCAAAAATGCTCCATATCTGCAACCATAGCAATAATAAACAAGCTTAAAATAACTGGGATTGAGATTATGAAAGGATCTATGTTTATCTCGCCACAACAGTGAGCAGGATAATAATGGGAGGATAAAAAAAAAAAAAAATCACAAGTTCACTGTTAAAAAAGTGCGACAAATATTTATATTAAGATTTATTAAATATCTCTACCAGGGCGGCCAGCGTACAGCGTTATTTACAACAGCTTCCACAAAAAAAACCCAAACAAAGATTAGAAGAAAATTGTGATACTTCATCCAAGTTTCATCCAGGGACTCGCACATTTTTTTTGAGTGAGTAATTCTGCAGAAGTTTATCGCAAGGAAGATACGTATATTTAGCCCAGTGGGATATTAGCTCACAATATTAGCCTCTGGGGTCCGTGCTAATGACGTTCAAACTGTGGAAATAGCACAAGTGGATGTGAGGGTGGGAGGCAAAGACTGCAGGATGTTTTATCCTGTGGGAGTGTGCAGTAAGCTTCTCTCTGCTGCTGCCCACACAACCCTAGTGAGTTATTTGTGGCTCGTTCGCACACACACAGCTTCGAAACTGGTGTGATAATCTATTGTTGTGTGTCCGACTTGCATCTTGTGGTTTTGTGAAAAAGTCTTCTGAGCAATTAAAGTCACTCAAATGAGAACGGTTTTATTTTCAGTTTGAAGTTAATGCTTTTTAAAGGTCACAGTGTAGTTAAAACATTTAGCATCAAAGATAAAAGGCAGAACTTATTGTTCTTTTCATCCATGTTTTACCTCATGTGCCCCCTTTTTTTTTAAACATGGAGAAATACAACCTTTTCGACAATAAGGCCCAGCGGTGCCTTTGGTTTGTGGTTTTGGAGCAATCCCTACTGTTTTATAGTTGAATTAAACATTACCTTGCTCTAATCTTCACGTGCAACTGAGTAAAATACTTAGACAAAAAAAGCCTTTATTGGGGATATTAGCAGCAGCTAAAAGTAACCCCGCAATAAATCCTTTCGCCATGAAGGTCATAAAGCTATGGCTTCAGTCTATAGTGCCAATCTTCTTCTGTAGCATTTCACAAGTTGATGCATACAGAGAAAATAATTTCTGTTAAAAAATAGAATAAAATGTTTAATGTTAAATTATTATTATTATTATTTTTTATTAATTTTTGTAGCCTGCTAAATTTTGTAATTTGATGATTTGGCAAAATTTCCCACCTCCAGCACAACTCAGATGATTGCACTACCTCTTTAACATTCCTTCATGCCTGTCATCCTTTCCTTTAATCCAGGCGTGCAGCACTAAAACATGAATTTTATTTATTTATTTATTTTCTGGCATCACTCCCATTCAAAAGCTTTGTGTGCAGAGAGTATTTAATGGGTGCTATGAAGACCTGGTGACTCCCAAAGTGTCATGTCAAGTGAACTTTGGACATGCTTTTCCCTTCTTACTCACTGTGGGATGGGAAGTATGCCTGGATTAAGAACACAAAAACATATAAACAGCAACACCAACAATTGCTCCAAAAATGACAGTGAAGCGAATCAACACTGAGCATATACTTAAATATTTCATAAAGCAGAGGACTGTTAAAAAAAGAGCAAGTTGTAACTAAATTAGAAACCAAATCTTCATCTTCACAGTGTTTTTAGCGTATTACCCTGACGCACCACTTCTAAAGGCTCTAACGACAATATTTGATGGATTCAACTTGTACGGTTTTAACTGACTCATTGTTTGTATCCCTCAGTGGGCTGATGGAGCGGTACCAGTGGTTCTGATGATCATAAGTGGTTGTTGTCTTCCTCCACCCCCACATTGCTGGGGATGCCCTCATCTCCATGGAGAACTTGGTTACAGCTCGGTCCACGTACACCTCCTTTTGCGTCACTCTGACTCTTTTACTTTCATCAAAAAAGGAAACATTTCCTCTGCATGATCAAGTTGCTTGCAAGCCATAAATGGGCTACATGGAAATTATCACCCAATGTTCAGTAAGATCATTTTTGTATCTAAATGTGACATTTCCCTGTACAAAGCTGGGAGACTTGTATTTCACTTTTTATTTGAAACAAATTAAAACTATGTTCTGCTATTTCACCATGAACTACTTTATGTTATTGAGGTGGACCTCAATAACTGTCATGTGAATCAGAGATGGACAGATTTAAGGTTATGCCCTACATAAAGTCCCTATGTGGCTGTGTAATATGCAATATCTCCCTTTTAAGCTGAATTTGAAGTACTGCGATCAAATTAGAGTAATAACTTTTGCAATTTGATTTGAAACACTGCCAAGAAATAGCAACATCAACAAAATATCCTATATATCGGAGTGGAAATTTTCACTTACTGTAGTCCCCATAATTCCTAATGTTGCTAATTTGCATCACACCTACATTTTTTATCTATTTTATGCCATGTCTTCAAATTAGCATTTACTACTTCAGACCTGCTTGGCAGCAAAAATCTATGTATTTTTCACACGCTTTTGAGTAAAATAGGGTTTGAAGAAGCTAAAAATCCTAGGAAACAGGATAGACCACTTTTTAGGTCATTCTAACAATGTCTTAAAGATTTAGAGACAATATGTATAATTATATTATTCCAATAAAAATGTAAAAACTCTATTTCGACATGTCTGCTGTGCAGCACCCAGCTTCACGTGCACATCTGTATTTGTTCAACTATGCGTCATTGAAATTTATATGGCACATGCCCTAAATTCCTTTTCACGGTGTTTAGTATGCTCCTCACGGGGCTCACATTCCCGAATCTTCAAAGTTATGTAAAGCATCAAAACAGGAACATTTTGCATCTCTTTTAGTGATACAATGCGCCTCCTAAGCATCACGTAGACCTAACATATACCACACTGTGAACAAAGTGCATTATCTCTTAAATTAATTTTACGTAATAAAGACTATAAATTAGAAACACTTTCCAAAAGACCTCGAGAGACATCAAATTTCTGTTCAGGCAAACTTTTTTTTTTTTTTTTGCTTACGTGAATGACTGCGCACAAACAGTCCCCGCCACATTGCCATGCACACACTTGTATAACCTTTTAGATAACAGCCGGTCGCTCTGAGCCGTTATGAGCCAACCCTGGCCACTGCTTCATTCACCGGCTTCTCCGTTGTAGTGATTTGCTCTCTCATCACACTCCCAGCAGCCGTGGGTTTCCATGTGAAAAGCCCGTCACAACCTTATGTAAAACGACTGACAGCAGAGAGGACGAATCACGATGCGGAGCGGTAGTTATGCTGCCAGCTTCCGCCAGCTCGTGACACGCTGATTGGTCCGAATCACGGAGAGGCGATGACTGGCTTTAATTTAGACCAATGGGAGAAGAGCAGTAGGAAGGGCTAGAAAACGGGCTTGTAATGAGGTCAATGCTTGCGTTGGAGATCCAGGGCAGTGCGTGGACACCGGAGCCGGGGAGAGAACTTTGTGAAAGCAGCCCAGAAGGAGCGGACGGACCCAGTCCTACAGAAAAGGTAGCTGTATCTTCAAGAATTTTATTCCACGGAACCACCGGAGAAAATAGAGTTGAAGCCCTCCGTGAGGTTAGTGAAGCTTATTATATGTCCGTATGAAATAATGAGTTGGGTATTGCATTATAAGGTCACGTCAATTAACTGGACGTCTGCTCTCTTGACTGCTGGAAATCCCTGACGGAGTAGCCGCTTTACCTGCTGCGGGATGAAACCGCAGCTGACCGGGGCTTTAAGGAACTTGGCATACGGCGAGTGAAAGCATCCAGAAAGAAAGTTGAAGCAGTAAAACTGGCGCAGAGTGGCCGGAGCGGTGAGTCCCTTCTGGAGCTCAGTAGATACAGTGGATAGCTGAACTCTGTGGTGTCAGTGTCACATGAAAACGCCGGTACGGACACACTTACATAAAGTGTTATGCTGCAGTTGCACATGGCACAAGTTCACATGCCGCTCCGATTAGGGAATATGCGGTACGAGGAGCAGAGTGCAGGCAGGCTGGCAGAATTAACCATTCATTCATTGTAATTACATGAGTGAGAGCACAGTGACTACAACTTTAAAGATGACAGGGGCAGTGCCAAGAGAGGGGTGGTGGGGTGCGGAACCTCTAGTGTTATATAATTATGGTATATATATAATACTTTTATTCTTTTATTATAGTAAGTAGAAATGATCGGGTCATGTATGAATTTTTGCAAGTTCTCTCTGTGGATTCTCTATGGTTACTCCAGTGACTTTCTCTGATCCATAAATATGCCTTTATGGTTATTTGGCCAGAGTCCATTCAAGACATTTTGGCCTCGTTTTCTGACTTGGTTGCTGGAGATAGGTAGGCTACCATAGCACTGCAAGGGTTACGAGGACGCCGGAAATTATTGGATGGATATTTTCTTTTTTTCATATTCATTATTTCTTGTTTTAATGTCTTTCACTCACTCTTGGGCCTGGATCACCTAAGGAAGTATGACATTTGTAGAGTTAGAGTTTTGAAATCATGGACACTGGATTTTGTTTTACAATAGAAATAGAGTATTCTAATATAAAGATGTTTAGTAGGTTGAACAATGGAAGTGGAGTGACTTTAAAAGCGTCTGCCACGTTTTAGCTTTGACACTTTTCAGTCTTACTGTTGGTTTAATCCAATTCACCACAATGTGATCATGATCTCTTCAGTCAGGCATTTAACTGCCTCAGAGATTTAAGATAAGTGAACTGAACCTGAATCTGATTTGAAAGTGTTATAGCAGTGCCACATCTCTTTCACTCACCTGAAATCAGATCAGTGGAAAGCTTTGCAGGCTATTCAGGTGGAGGCTCTGCTAATATCTACCAGCCTGCAGCTGTAAAATGCTAACATGTTGTTGTCAAAGGTATCCCAGGGACTACTCTGTGTCATACCCTTGTAAGCAACCAAAGCATCATTCTCCAGCCTTATTCTTTTGTCCAGCTTTAAAATACGGACCTCAGATTGAAGTTGACTTTGTTCACGGTGGCAGAATAATACAGCCAACTTCAGCTTGTCTTCATGAATGGAGTGGGAGGAGTCAAGATGTTTGACGCAAGTAGAGGCTGACAAGAGATTTGTTATTTAGATCTGTTTATCATACAGTTGAAATCAGACGGAAGGGTTGCCATCTCTACAGCTCTCGGCGGCAGAGCAAAAAGATCAGGTGTGGAGAAGTTAAATGAGCATATTTATGTTCTCAAAGCTGATCTAAGTACTTGTTTCTGAAAAGAACATTTTAAAGTGTCATCTGTAGTATGATGGTGCCAAAAGGGCTAGTGCAACCTTTTGAGAGCACAGAGAAGTTCTTGCCAGCCTGTGCATGCCCTCTGACCTTGGGTTCAAGAATCCAGAGACCAACATGAACTAATATTTAGGTTGGCAGTCGCTATGCAAGATGCATGTTACAACAGAGGGCAGCTGAGGTTAGGCACAGGACCGTGCACCAATAAAAGTGACAGCACTGAATCTTCATCAATGATTCATCAATAAAGAGAGACATTTTTTGTGAAGTTGTCCTTAATTACACAAAAATGAATGCAATAAAGTCTTGTGTAGGGCAGTGACACAAATGCAATAGTGATGAATGAAATTCTGACTTAAATTTACATGGCTTTATCTAAATTTAGTTATTTGATTGCAATCAATGCATACACTTTTTTATTGGTTTGACTTTGCATAGGATT
This sequence comes from Poecilia latipinna, assembly GCF_001443285.1. Taxonomy (NCBI): domain Eukaryota; kingdom Metazoa; phylum Chordata; class Actinopteri; order Cyprinodontiformes; family Poeciliidae; genus Poecilia; species Poecilia latipinna. The sequence continues at coordinate 17,614 of NW_015117311.1, forward strand.
TAATTTTCTTCATGCTATCCTGATCGTACAGGGTACCAAGGAGTTTTCGCCATCTAGACAATCAGGGTTAAAGGCTAATCAATGAAAAGGACTATCGGACTCAGGTTAAATGTTCCAACATCAGCGATTTAGGAAATAAGGATAAAAAAAGGCAGGATGTCATGAACTGTTGTTATTTGAGCTAAAGGAAAATTGTCTGATGGTTTTTATCTCCCTACTTATTATAACTTTATGTCTCATGGATTTGTGCTGTCTCTGAATGGGCTCATTTAATTGTTAAATGTTGCACCATTTAACAATTAAATGAGTTTAAATGATTTCTCATACTATTCCAAATAGATTTTGAAGTTCTACCTCAGCCAAATGTTCCTATTAACCACCAACAAGTGTTCGTTTGGATTAAATTGGCCATATAGTGTGATATATATATACCTCTTAATTGTGTTATCTTTCTCATCTTGTGGCTTTAGACACCTGCGCCTTATTGACCGTACCTTAATGTCGGATGTGCGTCATAGCTTTTATAGAGCGCCAGCCAGACGGTGCGCCCTTTGACCGGAGAAGCATCATTTAATCGAGTCAGTCCATGTGCTGATTACATTATGAGGAAGAGTCTGATGACTCTGCATTAAAAAAAAAAAAAAAACGTGAAAAAGTGGTTTGGGAAGCAAAGTTCACTGTGATTGGTTTTTAAAATGATCAGTGGATTCCTGACGGAGACGAAGGAAAGCCAGATTTTTTTTGTCCTCTGCTCCTTTCTCTGCAGCTGCTCAGCTGGAATTTATTTATTGGCAGAGACAAAGAAAGATATGTTGAATTTGCTTTAGTGCACAGGTGCATTGGACACAAATAGCCACCTTTACAAAAAAAAAATATAAAAAATAACATAGTTGATCTGTAGGGATCTTGTTAGCAGTCTCTCCTTACACAGAAATGCCCAAAGGAAATATTTTAATGTAATTTCTAAAAGTTGAAACATGTTTGTAGTGTCTGCTGTTGCACAATCACCTGACTTGGACTGATCCTAAGCTAATAACTAAAGAATCTCCCACATTGGTAACTAGTACAATCTTTTGGACTTTGTGGTTTGTCGGGTTGTCAGATTGCTCTTTCATCTTTGGATTGTAGACTTTCAGTTACATCTCCTGCCTCAGTTGCACTTTCTGACAGGGAAAAAACCAGCTCAGTAAGTGCTTTGAGAAGTTCAGAGCAGCCTATTCACTCTGGGCAGAAACATTCTGTGAGTAATGTCTCTAAGTAACATGGGGGAATGGGTCCAAGTCACTGCATTTTGTGAAGGGGATTTTTTTTAATGATCCTAACCACAGTGAGCTCAAGTGCTGCATCACAGATTTCCTTTTTCTTTGCAGATTTACTTTCTTTATCCTGACTGCACATTTTGTTTATATCATGTAGTTTAATTAACTCCATCTGGGCCTGAATGTTGCTGTTGTTTTGTTCTCCAGTCCCACGTTCAGATAATTATAGTTTCCTCTTTCAGATTTTTGATTCTCATTTAACATTACCCCCTGTTTTATGTTGTCGGATCTCTTTCTTTTGTACATTTTTTTTCTTTCTCTCCTGATGGTTAATGTCTGTTCCACACTGTTGTTTAGATCGTTTAGTTTATGGTTTTGAGCATCATCTCACCAAACACTGGAAGTCATCAAACATCTTTTCTTGTTCAGCCCCCCAAAAAGCATAGAAAAATTAGCTTACATTCTGGCCAAATGTTAGGATCCTATATTTCTCTGTAATTGGCGTCAAAGAAGCCAGACTTTGCCTTTTGAAATGATTTTCAGATATATGACGTCATACATTGGCTGCTTTTTAACATATTTTCTGTTAGGTATTTTTAACCACTTTGCTGGGATCTATGAATCACTCAGGCATAAAACAGCAGCTGAACTCAAGGAATGAGCCATGAGTGTGGTGTCTCCAGATTACAGACAGTTTACTAAGGTGCTCATTTTACACTGAGTATTTAGACACTTAATTACAGTCAGCATTTAACAAAGGCAAAATGTTCAGATTTGTTTGGCTGAAAACTGTAAATATCGAGAGATACACTGTAAAAAAACAAAAAAAAACAAAAAGAAAAGCGTCTCTAATTTACGGTAAAATACCGGCAGCTGTTTTTACAGTTTTTCTACAAAAATTAGACATTCTTTTTTTTTTTTTTTTTTTTTTTTTTTAATTTTAGAAGTTTTTAAATAATAAATTGGTTTTTTTCAAAAAAAAAATTATTTTTTAATCTAAA
>NW_015117312.1:0-5487 GCF_001443285.1 Poecilia latipinna
ATTCAAAGCCCCGCCCATTTCAACAAATCTCTGCCTCTTTCCACAAAGCTCCGCCCATTTACGAAAACGTTTATTCAACAAAGCCCCGCCCATTTAAAAAAACTCTGCCCATTTAAAAAAACGATTCAACAAAGCCCCGCCCATTTCAACAAAGCTCTGCCTCTTTCCACAAAGCTCTGCCTCTTTCCACAAAGCTCTGCCTCTTTCCACAAAGCTCCGCCCATTTCCGAAAAAAGATTATTCAAAGCCCCGCCCATTTCAACAAAGCTCTGCCTCTTTCCACAAAGCTCCGCCCATTTGTGATAAAAAAAGATTATTCAACAAAGCCCCGCCCATTTGGATCTTGGATCTTCAGTCCTGCTGATTTCCCATCTCTCCCCACTCAGCTCCTTCAGACTAGCAGCTGCAGTTAGCAAACACCTGGTGAAACTGTTCATCTGTGCAGCTCATCATACAAACTACTTCCCATGATGCTTTCACACTCCGCCTGTTCGACTCGTGTGCAGTTTGCACTTTTTAGATGTTTGGTTGACGTTCAAAGTCTATGGGGAGGCACATCAGATGCGTCAAAATCGCTCGTCGTTTTCTGTTGCCGGCCTATTTGTCGAACGCGCCTTACGCATCAAATGCTCACAATGCTCCAAACGCATCGCATCGGGCCCTCGATGTGCCTCCACATAGACTTTGAATGTAAACCAGACGCCATGCGAAACGCGTTTGGTGTGAACGCACCAAAAGTGCAACACTAAGAATGATGGCTACTGGCATCATGGAGCAGCATTGTTGTGATGATGTGCTGAAAGGGGAAAGAATAGGAAAGACAGAGGTCAAATTCAAGGTGTCAGATACGATTATGATGCAAAGTCATTCTTTTTCAGTTGTTTTTGATATAAACAGCACTTTTATAGCAAGTGAAGGTAACATAGCTACTTGATTGTGCTATAAAATGCCACTATGTGCCTGAAAAATACATGATATTGCAAACTGATCTGGTGTAGAAAGTACAGAATCCCCCTCTGAAAAGGGATTTCAAGGGCAGAAAAACCGAAACTCATAGGAAGCAATGATTGCAAAATAAAAAATTGCCTCTAAAACAAAAGAGAAAAGAAGGGCGAGAAAAGGGTAAAGAGAGAAAACAACTCAACTCCCCGACGGCATAACCCATTCAAAAGCTAAGACAATATCAAGGCAATTTCAGATCAAATTTAAACTGGCCACTTGTCCCTTTTTCATGAAGCTGATAGAATCTCTGAGCACAGGCCTTGAGAAAAGGTCAATGATAAAACCAGGCTGGCACTCAGATCTGGCAGAGCAGCTGCTGTTGGCGCAAAGACTCTGTTTTCAGGACCGACGGGTCAGAAATATCTCTGAAGTAAAAATTATGACGTCATATAACGAGTGTGTATGATTATACGTGTTTTATAAAGGTTGAATCAAAAGGTAGGTGAAAATTAGAGCAAATGTAAAAGAAATCAATACAAAATTATTGAATGGGACATCGACACATCAATCATCTTTGTAAATTAGAAAATAAGCAATAACATGAAAAAATTACGCTGTTTTCTGTAGCAGAGGATTTAACCAGCTCTTGTTATGCATTCCCCTTAAATATTTCTAAATAATTTCTTTCATGTAAGAATTTTTAGTCATAATTCTTACAAAAAATTTCGTGTCAGGAAAATAATTACGGGAGAAGAATAGGTCCATTGGAAAAAAAAAAAAAACTTTTTTTCTCAAAGTTCTGGTTTTTTTCTTTTAGTTTTTCCTCAGAATTCTGACTTTTTTCTCAGAATTTTGAGTTTTTTCTCAGAATTTAAATTTTTCTCTTTCTTTAACCTCGGAGTTTAAAGTAATTTTTTCAGTCTCTCTAATCCTCTTCCATAATTTTACCAGCAGCGAATCTATATAATTCATAATTTTTATATGTAGCTCTGCTGTTTTTACATAATGAACTCCACGAGTTCATGGCAGCCTGTTAAACCTTTCTTGTCCTTAACGGGTGGCGACTGTTGTTAGGAGACTGCTGCACACAATGCAAGACTGCATGAGGGGGATGTGACGAAAAGATGCCTCAGTTCTTGCTTCTCAGCATGACAGGCAGTCATCATGCAAGAACCAATCATTTTGTAAATGAGATCAGTTGGAAACAAATAATATATCTGCAGCGGAGTAATTTAGTATTTCAGACAGTTTCCCGCCACGGGTGTCCACAGAGTTCCTTGTTTTCTGCTTCCTCAAAACAGACAACTCAAGTTGTCAAGTGCGCCACGAGGGGATAGCGAGTTTGTCTGTCTGCTGTTCTGGTTTTGTTCAACACGATGAACTGACAGCAACATCAAAACTGCATGGCAACTTCCTCTTGCCCCTCGTGATCAAACAGAAGTGAAAGCACTGTCAGCTCACCTGCCCGTCCGCAGGTACAGGCAGATTTTACCACAGCTTTGGGGAGCGACACGTCTCACTCGTCTCTGCTGCCCTATTCACATTTAAAGTGACAAGTTGGAGCCGATCTTCACCTTTTTCAGCCTGGTGTCGAACCACAGAAAACAGACAAGCAAGCACATTTTCAACTTCCTGCCCCATTACCACTGCGTGCCATTTGTGAGCGAACATGTGTACCAGGTTGCTGCTGATGTATTTTTTCACAGTTCAGCTGTTCTTGTTGTGGTTCTTAGTTTTTTCTATTTTTTACAAGCAAACTGCAGCAAAAGACTGAAATGTCAGCAGGCAAGAGGACTGAAGGTGTTTTCATACTGATAGTCCAGCAGACTCGGTTCGGTTGTTGTAAGAAAATCGTAACATTTGTTACATTTTCAGTTGCTGCGAACAACTTTTTCAAACAAAAAACTTTGAAAAAGTTGTTCCCCTCCTCACCTGTGGTGGCGCTGCACCAAAAACCATTGAATAAAACAGGAAAACCTCTGAAGAAAACGCTGAGGAGTACCATGTAATTTCTGTTTTGTCTTTGACTATAAACCATTTTTCTCACTAGCGCTAGATTAGCATGTTCTGTTTTAAATGATCGATGTTCAAACAGCGCAAACATCCTTCAAAATGGGGAAAAGATGGAGGCGTGTCTTAATTTACTCCTCATCAGAAATTGTGTTTTTTTATTACATTTACAGAAAACTTCAGAAGGGCCTTTTCTTCACTTTTTTATTGTTAATATTACTTGTTTATGCCATTTGTGACATTGTTAAAACTGATTATGTCACATTTGTTTGTTGGCTTCCTTGTTTTTCCATGACTGGATATAATCACCTTTTCTACAATTAAAATCAGCTCAAAGTTATTTAGTGAGAATATAATTTTGAATTGGAACAATAATGTAAACTCGATGAAAAATTAAACAAAACAATAAAAACGTTGGATTTTTTTCAAAATCTGTTGGTGCTACTAAAGTTAAATACGTAATAAAATCATTTAATCAGATGTTTATTACATGTGGGAGCTTTTCCAGAGTATTTTTCATCTGTTGCTGTTCAATCCATATATGAACAACAAACGCAAAGAAATTCTGGATTTTATTTTTCCACCAGATATATCTCCAGTAAGTCTTTGGGTTTTATTTTAGAAAAAGGGCTTTACAGTTTCATGAAACGTACTGAATCCATGAATAACATGCACACTGCTCCTTCCTTTTGTCTCACATGATGGATGTCTACAGGGCACAAACGCAACACTAACACACGTCAGCGCTGCTGCAGGAATGATTATGATTCAGAAGTGTGTCAAATTTTAATGCCCACCGCAGATGGACATGTGGAGTTTTTGATATTAAAACACAGTAAATGAATGATGGAGTGATTTCTGTCAGTGTCCCTTCAGAGAAATGCAGCTTTCCCCTCCCAGGCGCTGAAGGTAACATCACTTCTCTCGAGCTTTCACCAGCAGAGGCATTAATTCCTGTCAGCGAAAGGCACCGAAGCAGCGCGTCACACTTAACGTTCACGGGTAGTCGGTTCCGAGTACGCGCCTCATTTGTCCTCTTTTTCCTCACAGTGCCTATATGCATGTATGTGTTGGGGTTTGATCAGAATTTTGACTTATTTTCTCAGATAAGCGAGTTAAAATCTCAGAATTTTCACTTTTTCTCAGTATTTTGACTTTAATCTCAGAAACCTGACTTTAATCTCAAATTGTAACTTTTTTCTCAGAATTTTGACTTTAATCCCATAATTTGGAATTTGTTTTGCACAAAATTTGAACTTATTTTCTGAGAATTGTGATTTTTATTACTTTTTGTTATCAGAATTATGACTTTGAGCTCATAATCTGATAAAGTCTGACTCTTCTTTCTCGTGTCCCCATCTAATTCATAATTTTTAGACATATCCCTGCTGTTCTCACATAATAAGCTCCCTGAGTTTATGGCCGCCTTTGATACATCTTCCCATTTTGAACTGCTGGTGACTATTGTTACTGGGAGAATGCTGCACACAGACCAGACTGCATGAGGGGGACGTGACGAAAAGAAAATCACTGTTGGTGCACTTAACGTTCAAGGGTAGTCAGTTCTGAATATAAGCCTCATTTATCGTCTTTATCCACAGTGCATATATGTATACACTTATATACACACACACAGGAAGGACAATGTTTTTGTCAGTGTTAATTTCACAATCTATTTGTACAGGACTTCTGCTTGTCTCAGGTTGACAGCTTTACTCAAGGCCATCAGTGGATTCGTCAGTGGTGGCCCCAAACTGTCAGTGTGTGCACACCAGCGACTCTGTCTTTACAGAAATAAAAGGAACCAAACAGGTCTGTCATTGTCTCTCTGTGTGTGTGTGTGTTGGGATGCAGATCGCAGCGTCTGAAAGAACGGGAAAACAATTAAAACAAGAACTCTTCCCGTTTTCCTAATTTTAAGAAGATGTTAGGATGTGTCTTTATTCCTGTTGAGTGCTCAGCCTGGATGCTCAGTGCAGAGCATTGAAACCGTCCGTCAGACAGTCGCACTGTAGCACATTCGTTGTGTATTTAAAATGACAATCAGGGGGAAACAGATAAGGAGTTTTGAGTTGCTGCGGTTTGACAGTTAATGTTTGCAAGCAGGAGAAAACCCATTCAGACTGCGGTGACACAGATGATGGCCGTCTGCAGAAACACCTGCGCTCTCCCACAATAAAATAAACTAAACAAGAAGGAATGCTGAAAACTACTTTTAGTTGTTTTTTCTTCTTCTTTCTTTTACACTGGAATAAAATAACCTGAAATATGGCTGTGAAACTAACAAGTGGAGTAGTGCAACTTTATCAAGATTTAGTTTTTAGATAAAAAAAGTGAACATTGCAAAGTGACTAATGAGTCATAATTGATCAATAATTACAAATTGAGGTTGAAATAAAGATAACATATTTTATAGTTTTCAGTTAGGTTAATATTTTTGATTCAGCTACCTCTACCTGATCCAGAATCAGTGTTACTATCAATTCAAATAACTAAATGTGAAAGATATCAATTACAAATTATATGTTCAAACCA
>NW_015117312.1:10229-13499 GCF_001443285.1 Poecilia latipinna
CCTGTGTATTTGTACTTTTACTTAAGTACATTTTTTGAGTACTTTCTCCACCACTGCAAGCCACACAGTTGTTCTAGTCTGTTGTAATAATATAACATTGCAATTATTGAAACTGTCAATCTCATTAAATAAAAGATTGTTTAATTAATTTGTTAACCATCACAGAAAGTCAAGGTCAGACCAATCAAACTGAGCAGAGCAGTAAAAGGCCATAAAGTTTTAGCATATTGGAGCTTGTTTTTAAATAATTCCTTAATATTGACTTTAGTTTTAGCTCCATTGGCACATTATTTAACTTATAACATGACTCTTTCATGCTCCTATATCTTGCTGAAAAGCTACTTATAAGTTAGTGCTGTCTTGTTTCAAGTGTGTTAAGATATTTGCACAATAAACTAGACCAAAATTACTCTGTAAGATTTTGTGTTTTTGCAGTGTAATCACAGTGGTCATACTCATTTCTTCTTCGGTGGTATTGTTTTATTAAACTGTTGCGTGCTGAGTTTCTCCCTCTTTTGTCATTTATCCTGAGGGAGAAGCATGCCATTTATTTTTCATCAAAATACATCACTGCAAAAATACAAAATCTTACCTAGTATTTTTGTCTAGTTTGTAGCGTAAACGTCTTACTACACTTGAAATAAGACAAAACTCAGCTATAAATAACTTTTCAGCAAGATAAAAGAGCTTATTTTAAGTCAATAATTCCTTAATATTAATAATAGTGTCACCATTGCCATTGTAATATATATTTTCACCTTATAAAATGAATATTTGAGTGAATTTATGACTGTAAAACAGCAGGGGTTGACTTTTTTGTTTTTCTGTCCTTCGCTTATAACCAGAACGACGCAGAAAAGGTATTCTGTCTCTGCATAATATAGTTCCTCACACTGTTCAGAAATATGCATGTTAGGTTAATAAAGCGTCTAGTTAGGGCCATCAGCGACTAGATAAAGCACCACTGCCATCGTTTGTCAGGCAGCAATTAAACTGACCACTTTAGAGAATAAATTTTTTTGGCCTTCACATTAATGTTAAATCAATAGCAGTAAATAAGCTGTGGAGACGAGTTTATTTCTCTGAGTTACTAAGGTCTGCAGTCATGCCGGTGTCCAGCGTTTTACTGCAGAGTCTGTGGAGTCAGGAAGAAGCAGCCAAGATGTTTTGTTTACGGAAAATTGTCAATTAACTATTGAGATTTATCTCAGGTTGCATTGTGCAGAAAATGTTGCTCTCACACAAACACAAGTGGTTTCAGAGAAATATTCGGACCCATTCAATGGAGACTTGAAAGTATTTTCATCTTTGATAAAAAATAAATGACTACAGTCTGAAATTCTTGTAAAAAAATAAGACATTCTCCTCTTCAGACTTCAATTATGAAGACATGAAGAGAGAACAAAACTGTATTGAGACTTTTTGGAAGGTACTAGAAGGACACAGAATTATTTTTACCTGCTTTAATTACCAGAAAGTAAATTTTTGTTTGTGTTTTATTTTTTTCCTCCAGATGTTTATTTTTATATTTTCCTGAACACCCATTCTGCATCATTCATCCTCTGTTTACGCTCTCTTATTCATGCAGGGTTATAAAATGGCTGCTGCCTACATCCAGGGGTCGTTGGGCGAAAGGCGGAGTTCACCTGGTCAGGTCGCCAGGGCAACACAGAGACACATCCTAGAGTGACCACTTAAAAGTGACCTATTATGATCCCTAGAACAGGGTAGAAAAATCTATACAAAACATGTTTGTTACATTTTTTGCACAAAAACATTCTTAGACAATGAGATTTTAGTCTATTTTGAGTTGTTATAGGGTCTCTTGTCACTTTAAATACAAATAACAGGCCCCTGCCCCCAACTCAACATTTACACTCACATGTGAAAATGGCTGCAAGTAAATGCACAATTATACAACCGTACATATTTGAAAAGCATTAGTAGAGCCTCCTGCAACAACAAGAATGCAGCAAGTGGTTTCTGGAAGGTAAGTAAACAACAAAACACTTGTCTTTCCCAGCAGCCATTGTACAGCACATACAGCGGTAAAACCAGCTGACCAAATGTACTGGAGCTCAGGTTGGGTTGCTAGGTGACGGGTAGAGTTTCACTGGAGTTGCTAGGTAACAGGCTGGGGTTACTAGATGAAGGCAGCCTAAGGACTGACTGAGACTCCTATCTATCTATCTATCTATCTATCTATCTATCTATCTATCCATCCATCCTTTGTGTTAAACCAGTTTTCATTCTAGCTGGTGTCCATCTTGAACTTTCTCAATTTCCCCTCAATTATGTTTTGGAAACAAGGATAGATAATAATCTTATTAACGTCTTCTGTCTTATGTGTGTGATTTCAACCCTTGGTTCTGCGAAGCATCTGCTACCCACTGCACATTCTGCATCAGATTTATTTTTTGAGTTAACATTTATGCACATGGAATGCTAACTATTACAATCAGTTTTTCTTTTAGTGACCAAAATGCCTTCACACATGACTTTCGTTCTGCTAGAACTGTGAACTCTGCCAGCATTTGACACACATTTAATACTGAGTGGATTTCATTTAAAATCCAAGGACCACTCCTAATGCTTTGTGTGTTTGGAAATGTCATCTCCAGAATTTTGTTACCACTCAATTAGGAAAGGTCACCTGCACACTTTTCCATGTTAAACCAGTTTTCCTTCTAGCTTGTGTCCATCTTGAACTTACTACCCCTCTCTCAATTTCCCCTCAATATTTGCTTTAATATGAAAGTGCAAAATGTCACTGAAAATGTTATTCCAGCCAGAAACTGAGAAGCAAAGATGTCAAATTAAGTGGAGAAAGTGCTAAAAGTTTCACTCTTATATAGCATGCTGAAAATAAGACAAGTTTTTTTAAATGACTGATATTAAGGAGGTTTTAACACCAGTTTTAAGCCTTCTGGACGTGGTATTTTTGAAATACCACGTTAAATCCCACAGGATCCCAACTACAAAGACTGAAACATAATTCTCCATATATTTTTTTCAGTGTTTTCTTTGTGTTGCTCAAATATCCATTAGGTAACAGAAAGAAGATGTTACTGTTTGTACAGATAACGTAATTTCGCTAAAGATGTTTCTAATGCGTCTTAAGGTGCAGCTATGATGGAGAAAAAGTAAAGTTCATGTAAATTAGAGAGAATTATACAATTTCTGCGCTCCAAAAGAGAAATTATTTACAAACCGGATTCCAAAAAAGTTGGGACACTAAACAAATTGTGAATAAAAACTGAATGCAATGAT
>NW_015117312.1:16592-19858 GCF_001443285.1 Poecilia latipinna
AAGAAATCAAAGAGTCACTTAAGGAATATTTTGAAATGATAATGGTGAAGTTTCACCAGCAACATATAAACCGGATTCCAAAAAAGTTGGGACACTAAACAAATTGTGAATAAAAACTGAATGCAATGATGTGGAGGTGCCAACATCTAATATTTTATTCACAATAGGACACAAATCACAGATCAAAAGTTTAAACTGAGAGAATGTATCATTTTAAGGGAAAAATATGTTGTTTCAAAATTTCATGACGTCAACAAATTCCAAAAAAAGTTGGGACAAGGCCACTTTTACCACTGTGTGGCATCTCCCCTTCTTCTTACAACACTCAGGCGTGTGGGGATAGGGGAGACCAGTTTCTCAAGTTTAGAAATAGGAATGCTCTCCCATTCATGTCTAATACAGGCCTCTAACTGTTCAATCGTCTTGGGCCTTCTTTGTCGCACCTTCCTCTTTATGATGCGCCAAATGTTCTCTATAGGTGAAAGATCTGGACTGCAGGCTGGACATTTCAGTACCCGGATCCTTCTCCTACGTAGCCAGCAATGTTGTGATTGCTGCAGAATGTGGTCTGGCATTATCTTGTTGAAAAATGCAGGGTCTTCCCTGGAAGAGACGACGTCTAGATGGGAGCATATGTTGTTCTAGAACCTGAACATAGCTCTCTGCATTAATGGGCCTTTCCAGACATGCAAGCTGCCCAGGCCACCAGCTCTCATGCAACCCCATACCATCAGTGATGCAGCTTCTGAACGGAGCGTTGATAACAACTTGGGTTATCCTTGTCCTCTCTGGTCCGGATGACATGGCGTCCCAGTCTTCCATAAAGAACTTCAAATCGTGACTCATCTGACCACAGAACAGTCCTCCATTTTGCCTCACTCCATTTTAAATGACTCCTGGCCCAGTGCAAACAACTGAGCTTGTGGAGCTGCTTAGAAATGGCTTCCTCTTTGCACTGTAGAGTTTCAGCTGGCAGCGGCGGATGGCACGGTGGATTGTGTTCACTGACGATGCTTTCTGGAAGTATTCCTGAGCCCAGGCTGTTATTTCCTTGACATTCCTGTTTGAGGTGCAGTGACGTTTAAGGGCCCGGAGATCACGAGCATCCAGTAGAGTTTTACGGCCTTGACCCTTACGCACAGCGATTGTTCCAGATTCTCTGAATCTTTTGATGATGTTATGCACAGTTGATGGTGATAACCTAAAAGTCTTTGCTATTTTACGCTGGGTAACACCATTCTGGTATTGCTGCTCTATCTTTCTGCGCAACAATGGTGGAATTGGTGATCCTCTTACCATCTTGGCTTCAGAGACACTGACACTCTAAGAAGCTTTTTATACCCAATCATGTTGTCAATTGACCTAATTAGTGTTAATTGGTCTTCCAGGTGTTTGTTATATGTTCAATTTCCTTTTTCCAGCCACTTATTGCTACTTGTCCCACATTTTTTGGGATTTGTAGACACTGTGAAATTTTGAATCAACAAATATTTCCTTTAAAATGTTACATTTACTCAGATTAAACTTTTAATCTGTCATCTATGTTCTATTACGAATAAAATATTGACATTTGCCATCTCCACATTATTGCATTCAGTTTTTATTCACAATTTGTTTAGTGTCCCACCTTTTTTGGAATCCAGTTTGTAGATTCTCTATGGCGACTGTTTGCTGATGCACTGTCCTCCAAAATGTCATCCTGTTAGCTTAATTATGTTTAGTAGATGATAAAGTCACTTTTAGCACCACATTTTTCTGGTGTTTGTTCATCAGTTTGAGGGCATCTCTGTGATAAATGGGGTAAGCTAACAAGATCATCCTCTAATGTTAGTATATATGGACTTTGGAATACATATGAAAAACAAAACAAAACAGCAAATTAATTTCAGATTGTTAAAGGAAATGAGAGAAAAGCTACTCATGTTAGCAAATTGTACCAAACGTGTCCCATTTACCGTAACATTGTGTATGTGTTCCTCACAGTGTTTAAAATTTGTTGGTTGGTTACTAAATGCACCTTAATTTATCACACAAATAGACGTCCATAATTACCGTTTGCAGCTGCTTTCATTTGTTACACTTCTCAACAGTCAGAAAGTTAAGGCTAACTGTTTGCATTTGTTTATATGCTTTGTACACAGCTTAAAAACTTACTCTTACGCTAACAAACATATATCTCAATCACCTAAAACCAGTTATTCACAAAGTTAAAGCCCTTAAGGGATGCTGCATGTCAAATTAACAATAAAGCTCTTTGCTCGTTGGTTCATTTGTTTATGGTTGTTGGGAAGCTTCTTTCCTTCAGTACTTACAATAAAATACATTTTAAAAGAGTTTATTGGTAAAAAAAAAACAATTCATAATAAAGCTTTCATAAAATCAATATGAAAAATGTAGTGAAATGTTTTCCCTGATGCCATTCAATGTTTTACAGACTGAAAGTCTTACAGACAGGCACTGCATCACAGAAATTTTGCAAAGTGTGTTTTCAATTGAAAAGGCTGTTATGATTTTACCTTTCTGGTCCTACTGTGTGTGTGGGTGATGTTTCTGTGCCTTCACAATCAATTTCAGCCCTACTTGAAATGATTAAATAGTACCAGCATTTTTATCAGGCTATGGTTACTCATTAATCTAGCTGTGTCAACATTAGCTAGCATGTTGTCAGTTAGCGTACTGCTGAGGGAACGTGACGTCGACTGATGATCCCTCTAAACAAAACATAGCAAAAATACTCATGAAACAACGTATATGACTGAATTTGCCTAAAATAATATGATACTTGTAAAGACAACACAGAGCTGATCCCAACGCAACAGAAAAAGGGGGGGAGGTACTGTCAGTTACCGGTTGCTACGGTAACCACCAACTGCCAAGGGCAGCATGGCATAACTTAGTCCAGCAATAAGTGTCTGGAGAAACAACTTCTTAAATTAACAAAATACATTTTAATGAACAAATTTTGACAAACTGCACATCTGTAATATTGCTAAAATAAAATCCTTTTTTAGTTCAACAATTAACAAAATACTGTAAGAACATCTACAAATATAATTTGTAAAGTTTTCTTGTGGTTGGGCTAGAAAAATATGAATAGATAGATCTTCATGTTTCATTGAAGAAACGTGAAGTTAATGAGCTATATATATATATATATATATATATATATATATATATATATATATATATATATAAAATAGCTCTTTATCCACATTTCTCACATGTATATTTGTCAGGAGAAAATATATAACATATGAAAACAAACT